>NC_134859.1:8705000-9005000 GCF_049852395.1 Peromyscus maniculatus bairdii | reverse complement strand
ACAGATTTCCTGTAGAAGGGGTAGAAAGTTCCATACCACATGACCTAGCCTATGCTGGAATTCCAGACACATTGATGAAAGAGTCAAGTCCTAACTTAGTGTTGTTTGGGTTCTAGTCAGTGGCTGGTAAAGCTGTGGCTGCAAAGAGGTGGGAGGAAACTCAACATTGTAGGGAGCCACCAGGTTATGGTGCTTCCTACAGCTAGCATTGAGAAGGACTTCCAGGGTTGTGTGTGTGGGGGTGGCTTGGGTTAGGGAAGAGGTTGCTAGAGCAGTGGTTTTCAACCTTCCTAATGCTGTGACCCTTAAATACAGTTCCTTGTGGTACAGTGACTCCCAACCATAAAATTATTTTTGTTGCTACTTCATAAATGTGATTTTGCTAGTGTTATGAATCATAATGTAAATATTTTATATGCAAGATATCTGATATGTGAATCTCAAAGGGGTCACGACCCACAGGTTGAGAATTCCTGAGCTAGAGGACATTCTGACACACAGTAGGTCAAATTCTCAGGCACTAGAGGCCATAGCTCTCAGAGGGAAATTAGTTCAAACTACAGAGTAGGTTCTTATCCCATTCAGTTTTTGCAAATGGGGCCATGGACTCCGTAGAATGCTCAAGTTTTTCAGCTTGTGCTGGGCAATGCAAGTTCAAATACGAATCACAACATGCAAATCCATGCTTGGCTTATAAACTAGACAAGCAGTTGTCACATCACATTCTGAAGTTAAAGTTTAGTCACTAGTTGATCTTAACTAGGGTGGCCAGATTCAAGAGCCTGTCTGCTTGGTGAACATGGCTCCACACTCAGGCAGGGCTAGGTTCCTCATTGCTTCACTCCAGCAAGATGAGAAGAATGTTCCTGATGGAATTTCAAAGGGAAGAGAAACCATTATTCACTTTAATTGGTGGGGAAAAGTTCATTATGAAGGGTTCTTCCCTCGGAACAGTTCCCTGAAGTTGGATCTGGTGTCCGCATTTCCCCCTTTCTCTCTTCTTGGGAGCCCTTAGCTGAGATGCTAGGTGAGCTACAGTCTTTTCTCCAGCATGACCTTCTGTTGTTAACAACTATGTCTGCTCCATACAAACGGCTTTTGCTCTCCTTCCTGAGGACAATTAAGTAAGAAACTGGTCATAAAATACTGATAATGACCGGTTTATCCGAGATGATTGTTGAATGGTATCTTCCTCCATAGTAATTAGGTAAAGCATCTTTAATTGCTGATAGCAACAGACAAACTGTGGTTATTTCCCTTTTCTTTTATTCTTGGATACTTGCAAATTTTTCTTGAAGTCAAGTAAAATAACATCATTTTTTCCCCTCTCTCCAGAGGGAGAGGAAAAGGACAAAGCATTCTTCCAGAAATACAACAATGACAGTTTTTGAGGTTTCAAATAAGAGGGCCATATTTCTAAAGCAAAGATCAGAGGAAATCTATCCAGAGACACTTTCCCTTAGGCAGGCAGCCACAGTCCCTCTGGGTCATGTTTGATATTTCCCCCTCAGGATCACACACATCTTTCACATTTACATCTAAATCTTGGCCTTCAAAAGTGACTTATTTGAACTCAAGAAAGGAAGGACTTTCAATTCACCAGCACCCCCCACCACACATACACACAGTACTGGGATGCCCATTAAACACCAAATTGGAATCTAGGCTGCACTAGACCTAAACTAGGAAAGGAAGAAGCTGAGGAGCATGGAGCCTGGAAGATCTTTTCACAGTCCTGAGCTTAATAATTTTACTGATAATTTCAATCAATTTATTGAATCACAATTTGCACAGACCTACAATTAACATGAATTCCACCAAGCATAAGCATACTTTATATAATATTCTGACTTGAGTTAACTGTCCACTTGACATAGCTTAGGGTGACTTGAGAAGGAGGTCACAATGGAAGGACTGCCCAGGTCAGATTGGCCTGTGGACATGTCTATGCGGGATTATCTTGATTGCTAATTGAAGTAGCAGGCCAAGGCTATTGTGTACAGCACCATTCTCTGCATAAGTAGGCCTGGGATGCACAAGAAGGGCAGCTAAGTGCCTGAGTGTCTCCATGGTTTCAATTTCAAGCCCTGGTTGAGTTCCTGTCCTGACTTCCCTCAAAGATGGACCTGAAATTGTGAGCCAAGCAAACTTTTTCCTCTCCTAAAGTGCCGTTGGGCAGAGTGTTTTACTACAACAAAGAAAGGAAGCCAGAGCACAAAGGGAAGGGGGTCTGAACGTAATCCTCTTCAAAAGGTCACCTCCCTGATGTGCCTGGAACACTGGTAGTCCCCCCAACCCTGTAACTATTTTTATCAGTAGCTTATTTTAAAATAATACATTTATTTAGTGTGTGTGTGTGTGTGTGTGTGTGTGTGTGTGTGTGTGTGTAGGGTGTATGTGTTTATACGTATGTATATGTGCTATGATGTTCATGTAGAGGTCAGAGGACAAATTTTAGGAGTCAGTTCTCTCCTTCCACCACGGTGTCCTAGGGATTAAACTCAGGTTGTCAGACTTAGAGGCAAGCACTTTTAACTGCTGATACATCTTGTGGCCCAGGCTTGTAACTTTTCAATCCATGTCATGTGGTGATTGTCAAACAGGCTATGGTGTCTGAGATTGATCCAAATCACTTTCACAGGTTAGGAAGCTGGGTGCTACCTACAAGAGCAGAGATGACATTTCCAATGGTTGTCACTGTATCACACAAACAGGGAAGTTGTGTGGTGTCTTCAAACTTGCAGAGTATTTGCAGGGACCAGGAAGCCACAGTGAGAACAAAAAGAGAACAGCTTGGGTTACTGAGTGAGGAGTGTTGGGCTCTGTGTTAACTAGGAGCTCTATGATGCCTACTGTTTACATCTGTTAGTAAATAAGCTCAAGGGGGGGATTGGATCATTAGATGGGGAGATTTCAAGGGTGCTGCTAAGTCTTGAGGTGAGGAGGGCTGTAACAGGTCATTTAAGAAGATGTGAAAATATGAGACCATTTGGGAAGAAGAAGAGAATCTGCAGGATTGGGAGGTGACAATGGGAGAAATGGACTAAAGATGATCAAAATACATTGTATGTGTGTAAAAGAGGGAAGGAGGGAAGGAGAGATGGGGTCGTAGAAAGGTCCGTGATATATAACATATATAATTAATATATACTAAAAATAGAATAAAGTATACATGAAAATGTCAGGATGAAACTTTGCATATGTTTTTAAAAGTGATTCTTCCTAGTGTATTTCTTCTATGAAAAGTTAGAATTCTCTTGGAGATAATGGGAAAAAAACCAGGAAAGAGTGATTGGCTAATTGGTGCCACTTCTAATTTTGAGCTAATCTCTGGACAGAATGGCTTGGGGAGGGGAGGGGCTAGGGTTTTTGGATTAACTGGTCTTGTGTCTCATTGTCCATAAAGTAAGATGTGCATGGAGATGTAGAATTTCATATTAACTTTATAGATGAGTGTGGGATAAAGGTCTTCCTTGTTAGATCACAGATGCATACGGGGCCCAAAGAACCATCCTGAGTGTCATTTCTCAAGTCCCCATTCACAAATTTTTGAAGAGAGGGTCTCTAATAGGCCTAGAGTGCAGCAAGTATGCTAGGATGGCTGGCCAGGGAGTTCCAGAGATCTATCTGTTCCCACTAACCAGCACTGGGGGGACCCCATGGGTTCTGGGTATTTAATCCAGTTCTACATTTACAAAGCAAGCACGTTACTAACTAAGCTAGCATCCCAGCACATAAGAATGCATACATTTTCTGAATTAAATGCAAGTACATACAGCCATGTACAATGTATATCAGATGTAATATATCTAGATGTGTATTATAGAGCATATTTATTAACATGTTCTTGTGTGGTACAGATACATAATAAACACTTGGTATAGTAAGGATTTTATATGGTCCCACACTCTTTCTTGATTTTTTTCTAATTAAAAATAACAAATTGTCTTACAAACACATACAAGCTTAGTACCTCATGGCTATTATCTGAGCGCTCAGTAAGTGAAGTAGGAGATCGTAGTGAGTTCTGTGCCACCTTGGACAGTAGAGTGAGACACTGTTTCTAAATAAATAAATAGCGTTACCCTCCCCCACAGTCCTGCGAGGGTTGGCATTTAATGCTATTTATTTTGACAAATAGGTGGCAGTGACTTTGAGTCCCAGGCAGAATCTCTGAGTGCATAACCCCAGAAGTGTCCCCAGGTAACAGAATGTGCCCACGGGTCATGGAAGTCAGTTCTGCTAAATACGCAGGATTTTTATCTGTCTGAATGAATATTTCTGGGGCTCCTCTCACTGGGTAGATTTGAGATGTGAGGCTGGGTTATCACCATAAATCCATAGTTTTCACAAGGCTGTAGATTTCAGCTGACAGCAATGTTTGGGTTGAAAATGAGGGTGGTGAAGTGCAGGCCAGTCCAGGCTGTGAGTGCAGGGATAAGGCTGGGGCTCCTGGGAGAAACTGGAAATGCTGTCACGGATGGATTCAAGAATTTTGGCTCATTTTGAGGAACACACAGTAGTGGATAATAGCCAAGAGGGGAAAAGTAGAGGCAATTGATTTGGTAATCAGCTTTATTTCACTGTGATAAAATACTCAAGAAAATCCCCTGAAAATAGGAAAGATTTCTGTTGGCTCATGGTCTCAAGGTCTCAGCCATGGTAGCTCTATTCTCTCTGGTGCTTCGGTGGGGAAGAACATTGTGATGGATGACTCTGCCATGGAATAGTGAGTTCATGGAAGCCAGGAAGAAGGGGAAAATTTGGTGGGGGGAGAGGAGAAAGGGAGGAAAGCAGAAGAGAGAGAAGGAGGGGAAGGAAGAGATGAACTCAAAGTAGCCCTTTCAATCAAATAGCCCTGTTTTTTATAAGGTATTCAGCCTCAGATTTTGTCTTATGGATGTGCCCACCCTGTAGCCCACAGGCTGCATGTGACCCACCAAGACTAAATGCTCAGCCCATTACAAAACCACTTATAAAACATGAACAACTTTGTGACTTGACTGTGAAGACCACCTTGGGTATGACTTCCTAGGTGACAGTATGGCTCAGGGAGGACTCATTTAGCTTTCCCTTCAGTCAGTAACAGGGTACAAAACCCTTGCCCCTCCCTCCCCTCTGGTTCATACTCAGGAGCCTTACAGTGAGGAGTGAAGATTGTGATTCCCATTTCTTCCTGGCTGGAAAACAGGAAAAGCCTTTGTGTCTGAACTGAAAATGGCCAAGACCATTCCCCAAAGTAGCCCACCTGGTAAGCCATTCCTTCAGGTGATGGAAGACTGAGATGTGGAAGAGATCCTGTGTAGGACCTTTAAGGAAACAAAGAGCACAGAGTTCCTGAAGAGTTCCTTTGGGCTTTACTATGTATAAAACTGTTTGGGATAGTAACAATAGGGACTTTTTAAATCATCATTCATTAGCATTAGAAACTAAGTCAGGAGCTAGGAAGAGAGTTCATTTGGATAAAATCCTTAGAAAACATGAGGGCCTGAGTTCAAGTCCAAGAACCCATGAACAACCAAGATGTGTGAGGTAGATAGAGAGTTCATGGGCCCTAGATGTTTGCAGCAGCCTATAGAGGACAGAACAGGGCACTGGAGACCCCAGAGTGGAGCTGTAAGCCTCCATATCAGTGCTAGGAACTGAACCTTGGTCTTCTGCAAGTGCAGCAAACCACTGAGCCATCTCTTCAGTCTCCATTTTCGTACTTTAAAGGCACATGTCTGGTACAGTGCCTATATTATTAAGATCCCCATTAATACAGGCTTCACTGGACTTTGGGGTCATAGATATTCAGAATCTAAGACTCTATTAATCCAGACATTACTAGATGAAAGAGGCCCCTTATTAAAGACAGCTTTTTCCCCCTTTGGCCCTTGGTAATGCTACTCTTTCTTTGAGACAGTAGAAATTTCCCATGGTCTTTGGAATTATAATTTAAATCTTTTATCCCTCCAAAACTTAGGCCATTTAATTTCTTGGGATTCTTAAAAGGCCAGTAATAAGCCCCATCTTTGTTTAAACACGGGCAGCATTGACTTGGTGCAGGAGGAGCCAGAGCCTTATTGAGACTCTCTATCTGCTTCTTCTGGATTCTGCCTATGTCCAAGAAGTCATCTTTGTCAGCCATGGGGAGGGTTTATTAACAAAAGGTTCATTTGCTCTTCAAGTGACACTATCTTTTCAGAAGGACCAGATGTTGTCCCCACTCTGCCTGCTCACCTTTTATTCTCATGATGGCAAATGTTGGATGCGCTGAATAAATACTA
Source organism: Peromyscus maniculatus bairdii (assembly GCF_049852395.1). Classification (NCBI taxonomy): domain Eukaryota; kingdom Metazoa; phylum Chordata; class Mammalia; order Rodentia; family Cricetidae; genus Peromyscus; species Peromyscus maniculatus. Next base: position 8,998,731 of record NC_134859.1, on the reverse strand, counting down.
GGCCTGTCCCCAATCATCTTAAATAAAAAGTGATAAAATGGAAGTATGTGGCTTCTGAGGTCTCATTTGTCCCGAGGACGTCCAGAGCACATTAAGACATACGAACAATGAAAGGGAGATCTGCCATTCACCTTGTGCGCTGTTGTGAAGGCTCTTGTCATTTCTCTGATTCCATTTTAGATTAATGCACAGCAAGAGACAGGACGGCATGTCCCGGAGTGATGGCATGGTATCAGGGTTGTATTGTTTTGTTACAATGGTACAATCTAGACAATTAAATACATGGTCTACCGTGGGAATTTGCATAGGGAATAAAAAAATGGCAGAAAGTAGGATGAAAGTTTCCTTTGATACAAAGGGGCTTATAATGGTGTAAATGTCTGGGCTGGAGAGATGGCTCAGTGGTTAAGAACACTGACTGCTCTTACAAAGGGTCCAAGTTTTGTTCCCAGTAACCACACTGGGTGGCTCACAACTCTCTGAAACTCCTGCTTAAGGGGGAACTGATGGCTTCTTTTGGCCTCGAGGAACACTGCAGTCACATGCAACACACACACACATACACACACACACACACACACACACACACACACACACACACACACACAAACAAACACACACACAAACACACACACAATTAAATACTTGAAAAGAAAAGGCTGAAATGTTGTGTTTTGTCCCTTTATGCTTGCTTGCTATGACTTGTGTATAGGTTACTTTTCACTATGAAATAATACTTGTCAAAAAGCAACTTAAGGGAGGAAGGGCTCATTTTGGATCCTGCAGGAGAGGATTTACACCATCTTGGAGGGGGACAGTGGCAGGGGACTCCATGGAAGAAGAAGCACATACCTGACATTTCCCATTTCCTCACATTTGACAGACCAGGAAGCAGAGACTGGATTGAAGAGGGCCTGACCTTCCAGTGACTCACTTCCTCCAGCAAGTTTCCACCTCCCAAAGGGTCTACAACCTTGCCAATTAGTGCCACTAGTGAGTGACCATGTGTCCCAGTATATGAGCCTGAGAGGGACATTTCAGACTCAAATCATAACAGTTTTTGACAATGTTTTCAGACGGAGGAGAAGGGTGGAATTCACATCAGTGGATCATTCACAGAGCTGAAATTTCTGTCTTCCATTGTTGAACCATGCATTAAATATTTATAATAGAAAAGAAGTGAGGAAGAGCAATCTGTCAAAACAGACGTTGGAGAATCACCATGCCCTTCTTTTGTGGTGATGTGTGACATGCGTGAATTAAGATTAAAAAGAGAGATAAAACTGAATCTTGCTTTCACAGTGGGGGGAAGACGCTTATGAAAGCTTTGCTAATGATTGCTAATAATTACATCCAAATCATATTACATCCAGAAATTGAGATGTGATCCAGGCTGGGGCAGTAAGATTTCCCAGCCAGAGCCTCTGCTTCTCCACTTTAGAACATTGTCATCCATCTTGTACACTGCAGTCCTTACAGTCTCCAGTAAGTGGGGTTATTAAAAGTTGGTGGCTGTCCGTTGTTCAGAAATGTGGAAAGAAGTGAAGTGCCTCTGTGGGTGTTGGTTGGCAGAGTCTGTCTGAAAGGGTGGCTGAGTACTGCTGATTAATTCACATTCTCACTCTGGGGAGATGGAGAGAGGAAGAACATCTTCCCTTCCCTGAAGTAACCTCACTTCGAACTGCAGCCTCAGCGTTGGCTGAGGATTTCCCTTCTTCACCATCAATTGATTTGCTGTGAATCACCTTAGACAGCTCCATTTCAGGGCCTTGTTTTATTTGATAGGGCAGGACAAACGTAGAGCTAAATAGATTGGTAGGCTAACATATTGTCTGTTTTAATGGTCTGGATTCTTGGTGGTAGTGTAGTCAGAACTTCACAATATTCCCTGGGTTGTGTGTTGCTCACAGCATCGTGAATCAGCTTAATTAAATCCCTTCCTGCAGCCACCCCATTTGGCTTACTGGATACGCACTGTCACTGCAAAACATTCCTAGGAACACTGTGATACATGTATATTATGTATGGGCCCCCTTTTCTTTTTTTAAGACTCTAACTATGAGTCACTTAAACTAATATTAACCTATTATACACTCCAAACTAGTGCTTTATAAGGCTTTCACAGTGAACCATCTTCTGCCCGAAGGTACCGGAAGACTGTGGTAGAAGCAGAAGAATGAACAGGTGTATTAGGTCAGTGATGGGTGGATGGCTTTATGGGGTCCCATCTCTCATTGTCCCATGCTACAAGAGAAAGTTTTCTTTACATGAATGAAGAGTGAGGAAAGGGCCTCACAGACTCACACAGTGAGGCTGATGTCCCACTGAGATAATCCCAATGTCATCTCCCTTTGCAGGAAGAGAGGGGAGTGTACTTGTTCTGTGTGGTTTCTAAGGAAATACAGTTTCCTGCTGAGGAAATGGGAGAAGGCTTGTATTCTTCAACCTGAGTCACCTGCCACCTCAGAAGGACAATGGGAAATCATCACCTGTTTCATTCTGAACTTTGTCATGACCTTCAGAAGTTTTGCCTACAAATCTCCATGTGGGGATTTGGCTTTTGTCCTGAGGATGTGGCAGCTGTCATGTCAATGTCTAGATAAATTGTGCTTTATAAACCAAAGTGACTAATTAAACAAAACACCACAAAGGCATGCTCATTCTCTGATCTACCCCTTCTGTCTATCAGGTGAAGAACAAATTTCAATTAAGATGATTAACATGAATTTGCCCCTTGGTGTGGCTTTCCAGCTCAGGAACTCTAGCTGGTTATCCATTTTAACTATTTTATTTAAACCTTTTCAAACCTGTCCATCTCCTGGAGTAGGGGCATTAGAAATATTCTACTTCTCTGTCTACGATACTGACTGCTTCTGCCACAGCAGAACACTTTCCACATCAGAATCACCTTCTTCACTCTGTCTTAGCTCAGAAATGCTCAGGAAATCCTTTCCCAGAATCCCCACCCTCCTGCTCCCCAGATCCCTAGGATGGATGAGAATCTATCAGGAGGTGGCTTTATAGCCTCTTGTATCTTTCATTGTCATGTACCTTTGTGTGTGTGTGTGTGTGTGTGTGTGTGTGTCTGTATTAATGCCTGTGTGTTTGTCTTTATTCATCTATCTATTATTTGTCTGACAACTGCTTTGTTTAAGTCATTTTATTGAATCTATTAGAAGAAAACAAAGAAACAATAACAAAACAGGAGAAACCCTCATGGAATAGAAGGGCTCACAGGAGAGAAGATAGATATGTATGATATATAAGCTGGTCTTGTGGCATGTGAGCTTTGTTGTGAGTCAACTGAAAAAGGAGAAGACATATGGGCAGGGTGGGAAAATCTGCTGCATTCAACTCTGAGTGGGGTTTGGAACAGGCCTCCCTGCAATGCTGCATTCAGCATAGTCTAGAAGGAGATGAAGGGATGGACTGTGTGGCTGTGTATGGAAACAGAGCATTTCAAGTAGAAACAGTGCAAGCAAAGGATAGAAAGCTTGGGGAACATCATGTATTCATAGTATTCTACAAGAGGACCAGAAAAGCTAGTGTGGATAGCTATAAGAAATGAGTTTCAAGACCAAGGGAGCTGAGATGAAGAGCAGACATTACAGGACTCACAGATGATTATGGCTAGGGCTTTGTTTTTGAGTCTAACAGGGACTTGATGTGCATCTTGAACTGATGGCTGGGCTTCAGCATGGAGAACAGAGTTCAAGGACACTTGTGGTAGCCACATACTTTAGCAATGGATTGTTTGAGCCTGTCTTGTCTGTTCATCATTGGATGTAAAAGGGCTGGGGAATACCTTTTCTACTCCTTACTGATCTCCCAGGATCCAGCCTGGTGTTTTCAAGTCACTAATGCCTAAATAGTAAATGTTTACATACAATGCACAAATGAATTGCAGGGTACATCAAGATGATACCCACTGGTATTTATCCTTCCAGTCATGCAGTGCACACAGCCAGTGTGGTGCATTGTTCATTCCTCTAGGCATTCACTGCACACAGCCAGTGTGGTGCACTGTTCATTCCTCTAAGCATTCACTGCACACAGTCAGTGTGGTGCACTGTTCATTCCTCCAGGCATGCAGTGCACACAGCCAGTGTGGTGCACTGTTCATCCCTCCAGGCATGCAGTGCACACAGCCAGTGTGGTACACTGTTCATTCCTCTAAGCATTCACTGCACACAGCCAGTATGGTGCACTGTTCATCCCTCCAGGCATGCAGTACACACAGCCAGTGTGGTGCACTGTTCATTTCTCCAGGCATGTACTGCACACAGCCAGTGTGGTGCTCTGTTCATTTCTCCAGGCATGTACTGCACACAGCCAGTGTGGTGCTCTGTTCATTCCTCCAGGCATGCACTGCACACAGTCAGTGTGGTGCACTGTTCATTCCTCTAGGCATTCACTGCACACAGCCAGTGTGGTGCTCTGTTCATTCTTCTAGGCATTCACTGCACACAGCCAGTATGGTGCACTGTTCATTCTTCCAGGAATGCAGTACACATAGCCAGTGTGGTGCACTGTTCATTCCTCCAGTCATGCACTGCACACAGCCAGTATGTTGCACTGAAGATTCAGAATCTCCTTGCTTGGTTCTTATAAAGAGGCCTTCATCAAATCCTTTCATTAAATGTTGATGCACAGCTATTGATCTAATTGCTCTGGGCTATTGTTTCTAATCTATCTTGTTTTAACGTGTGATCTGTGAACTTTTGGTATTTCCAACCAAAAGAAATTTACTGCTAATTTATAAGCATTCTGCCTTAGGTTTTTATTTTAATTTGATTTATGTGCATATATGCAGGTTCCTTCAGAGGGCAGAAGAGGACATCAAGTCCCCTGGAGTTTGGGTTACATGTTGTTATGAGCCCGGGTGTTGGTTCTGGGAACTGAACTTGGGTCTTCTGCAAGAGCAGCCAGTGCTCTTAACCACTAGGTTATCTCTCTAGCACAACTTCATCCTTAAAATAAATATGATTTATGTCCAAAAAGATGGTCTTGCTAAGATAATGATGCCTGAGGGGTAGGGGCTATCCATGGAAGAACAGGCTCGACTTAGTGTATGATACATGTCTTCCGAATTAGTATGCTTGCCTTCCAAGATACATATTTACCTGGTGGTTCTGCAAGCATTTGGTAAAACTGTTACAGTCTAGTAAATAAATAACATGTTTTCCAAAATTAGGATGTGTACCAAGTATGTGTCTACCCAATGGGCTGTAACAATTCAAAGACTCATTCCCCGATCTTCCCTCTGTCAAACTGACTTAGGGGATGTGTTTTATGTTGTTTTGAATATAAACATAGTGTGAAGAAAAAGATGTGTGATTTTTAGACAGGAAAGGAGTTGTCATGTAGAACAGAGCAATTTTAAAAGGGAAATTCAATCCAGTGCTGGGAGCTACTGTTGCCTGACTTTGCTTTCCTTTTCTTCCTCCTTTTCCTCTTCTGCTCTTCTTTTTACTTTTCCTGTTCCTCCTAGTTCTCCTATTTTTCTTCCTTCCCCTCCTCTCTCTCCCCCTCCTTCTCCCTTCATCCCTCCCTCCACTGCTTCCTCTTTTTCTCTTGCATGTTCTGGGAAGTTATTAATGATACCAGGGTGTTTTTTAAAGTAATGCAATATAGCTTTGTGATGTGAGTCATGCATCAATTTCTGAACGTGCTAAAGGGCCAGTGTTCACGAACTGATCTCATGGTCCTGGAGGAGTCCAGATGTTGGATTCTGGTGGATGATTTAATCACAGTAACAGTGGCACTTCAGTTAATTGAGTATGCATTACTTCAACCTAGGTACTTCGCAGAGACAATAACCATATTTTCATCAGCTATTTCAGTATGTCATATAAGGATGAACTTTCTACAAATGATTGTAAGGTCATCTCCAGGCTGTGAGGTATAGTGTTTTCTTAATTTTCATAAGTGATAGTGAGCTGTCACTCAGCTGTTGTTGGTCACTGGCACAGAGGACTGGATGGATGCAGGAACAGTCATCAAGAGCTTATAATCCTATAATGAAATGACTGCCATAGCCATGCCCTGAAGTTGAGCAAGTAAGTTAACTGTCTTAAGACTCAATTGATGTGGGCTGGGGAGGTGGCTTAGTCAGGGAAGTGCTTACCCTGAAAACACAAGGACCTGAGTTCCATCCCCAGAATGCATGTGTTAAACATGTGTTAAAGTTAGGCATGGTAGTGTGTGCTTAAAATACCAGTGTTGGGGAGGTAGACATAGCTGACCTTAATCAGTAAGCCCTAGATCCCAATAAGAAAAACTGGATAAAAAAACAAATGAGTGGTACCCAAGGAACATTATCCAAAGTTGACCTCTGGCATCCACACACCTGGGAACACAGGCATGCAGATACAAAAACTTGTGCACAGAAACACATTCACAAGCTTGAGCAGAAACACATACCTCAATTACCTTATTTGTAAAGTAGAAGTGCCATTCATTGTTCCCACTTGAGAAGGTTCTCTTGAGTGAGATGCTGCCCAGAAATCATTCACTAATTTTCAGAGTTCATATTGAATGTTTAATGTACATAATCAACTATTGTCTATGATAATGAAAATTCCAGCTATACTGACATACTAGAAGTAGCAAGGTTAACATAGTCCAGACTCTTAAGTTTCTTATTCAAAAGTGAGAGGAAAAGCACTGGAAAGGTAGCTCAGTTGGTGGAGTGTTCCTTAAAGTCCAGCACCACATAAACAGAGCATGGTGGTGCATGCCTATATCACAGCACTTGGGATGGAGGCAGGCAGCCTGGAAGTTCAAAGTCATTCCAGACTATATAGCAAGTTCAAGGTCAGGCTGGGATACAAGATACCTCATCTAAGAAGTGAATGGAAGGACTAGGTGGTAAACATGTATGCCCGTGATGTTCTTCTAAGGTAGTTGTAGTTGTGAAAATTTCTGCCCACCATGCGTGTTCCGATCAATGCTTTTAAGTGGGCCGATGAGAAAGTAGCTTAGAATGTGGATGCTTTCCTTTGAACTACATGAAGCCTCAATTTATGAGACTCTTAAAGCTCCTTGAAGTTCCTACTCTTCACAAGTTGCTTTCTTTATCCTCGTAGTTGAGCAAGTTGCTACATGTGCACCCTTTATAAATGACTGTGGGGCTTGGTGCTGTCCTTGCATACTTATGGTTTTTTTCTATCAGCTGAGAACCATAGAGGGAGAACCTTTCATATCACCTGGGAGTGATGCACGTTTGACAAGGTTCAACAGTTCCATTTTGTGTGTGTGTGTGTGTGTGTGTGTGTGTGTGTGTGTGTGTGTGTGTAGATTTGTGTGCATGTTCATGTGTGTTCATGTGTGTTTATTTACATGTGACTTCTAGCACTTAGGACTTGGAAACAAGAGAATCAGGCATTTAAACATGACTACCCTAGTCTACATAGTGAATTTGAAGCCAGCCTAGGCTCCAAGAGACCCTGTCTCAAAACATTTGTTAAAAGTAGTTAGATACATTTAAGTGCTTTGTGTTGTTTCAGGAATCTGTCTACTGTTCCCCTGTACTGTGCCGAAGTTGCATGATGGAAGTTGCTATAAATACCACTTCTTAAAGAGTGAGTTATGATGGGATGATAGAATGCTGACTATACACATGTTGATGAATGCAGTGCTAGATAGCATCATTACTCTGATGTTGGACCTTATCCTGCATGCCAACATGACCAGGTCTTGGATGTATATAAGAGATCTCAAATGGGGGCTATTAGCATAAGGTGAACTAATCATTTCTTTTACAATAAAGGGTCTATGAGCAGTGCACAGTAATGTGCATAAGTAATAACTCCATTATGATCCTGTTACTCCATATTCTGTGAAATAGACTAAATCACACTTCTCCAGTAGTGTCTCCAAAGTTGATTCCCAGCCTTGGGTCTTCTCTCTATCTTAGTATGACCTTATATCTCCCTTGTTTCATCCAAGTGTGCAAGTCTTTAGCTACAGTAGCCTGGTATCAGTCTCCATCTTCTGCCCATCCATCTTTCTCTCTTTTAATCCCTTTAAGTACAGCCAAAATGCTCTTCAAGAAAGATCCCTAAAGCCAGCAAGGTATTGGCCTCAAAGGCTGATGACCTGGGTTTGATCCCCAGGCCCCACATGGTGGAAGGAGAGAAGCAACTCTCACAGGTTGTCCTCTGGCCTCCACATGTGTGCCATGGCATGCATGGCCCTACACATATACATATAAATAAATAGAAGTAATAAAGGAAAGTGTTACCTCATGCCCATTAGCATTATATTGCCACCTAGATAATGTTCAACATGCCATACATATTTCAAATACTCTCCATCCCCAGCTCCACCCTCTCTCTTCCTAGGCCACTGCTTTCCTGCTTTCCATGGGTGTTCTCCTGTGATGTAGTCAGTGCTATGCCCTTTCTTGCTTCCAGCCATTTTCACAGCCTGCAGGAAACAGCTTTCCCCTTCTTTTTTTCCTCCTCTGTTTTATTTCAACTTCTCCCGGCAATGCCGTCTCTAGTTACCACTCTGTACCCTTCAATCACAAACTCAATGTCTCTTTTGTGGTCTCATACCATCTATTGCTCAGCATGCTAACATTTCCCAGTGTCTTTTGTCCTCAGAAGACTGCAGGTAAGGTGAAGGCAAAGACCATGGGGACCTTCCTTATCTTTCTTGGAAAAGTGGAACCATTCCAAGACTCCAGAATGACTTTGCAAAGTAGCATGCCCATATATGTTGAGGGCATTGTATTGTGGTAGTTGAAATATGCAAGGGGCAGTGTTCAGCATGGGGGAATACAGCAAACTCTATTTATCATATAAGAGTGTGCTGTTTGTCAAAATGTAGATGAACATGGAGCACATTTTGCCAAGTGAATAAGCCAGACACAGCAAGTCAAACTGGGAAGATCTGCCTCCTGTGGGAGTGGAAACTGAAGTTGGATTTAAGGCTGTTGACGACGTTAGTTGGAGAAGTACTTCCAATGCAAGTGTGAGGAACTGAGTTGATTTATAGAACCTACATAGAAACTGGGCATGGTGGAATGTGCTTGTCCTCCTATCACGGATGAGGTAGCTAGGGATAGATCCCTCTGCTGGCAGGCCAGCCTCCTCAGCAAAATTCCTGGCCTCTCTGAAAGACATTGTCACAAAATAAACAGAAGGACCTTGCCTGAAGAACAGCACTGGGGGGTTGACTTCTGGTATCCACACGTTTGCACATACCTGTATACACATGATCACACACATGCACAATAAAATAAAATAAAGTTGAACTCAAACACAAGTGACAAGCAGTGACTGCCAGGTATGAGAGGTAGCAGGAAATGAAGAGATGTTGCTCATATTGGTCAGAAGAATCAAACTCTCAGTAATAAGATGAATGACTTCTGACACTTTTGCATAGCATGATACCCATAGATGTCTGAATTCAATTGGGTGTGATCCTCACACAAGAGACCACAACCTTGTGCGTCTTGAGTATACTCAGTCTTCATTCATGAATTAAATATTTTAAATGAATTTTAGAAAAATTTTCAATACATACTGTGATCACAGAACACTTCTCATCATTTAAAACACACAATGTAGATAGTAGCTGGGGTTCCCAAATCAAACAATTCCCTAACCTTTGGCTCTATGCTCCACACTATGGAAATTAGAAGTGTTAAGATTACAGTAAACAATCGGTTAGCATAAGGCATTTATGCTGTACTAAACAGTAATTCCAGATCTTCAGGGCCTAACACTTTTTTTTCCTTTAAATTCCTTCTTTTTATTGTGAGCTGGCTCACAATGCTACTCTTTTCCTTTCTCATTCAGGGTTTCTGGCTCCAAATCCAAGATTGTACAATTACTGGGACAGAGAAGGAACAAAGGCCTTTTCCAGCCTCTGTGTCAAAGTGGCAGGTGTCACTTCTGTTTACATTATGTGTGCTAAAACAAGACTCTCAGTGGTGGCTAGGGTCTAGCAGGCTGTACAGCACAGTCTTATTGTGTGTGCACCCTGGGGGAAAAACTGAAGCTTCTGGTAACATTGTTTTGTGTCCACCACCAGGAGAAAAAGAGCCACAAAGCTGGCACATGGTTTCAGGAATTAACCATACCCAACCCTGTCCAATGGTTAACATGCTTCCAAGAGCACTTGCTGCTCCTGAAGAGGACCCAGGTACAAGTCTCAGCACCCACAGGGCACCTCACAACCATTCATAGCTCTAATTTCAAGAGAGCTAATGCCCTCTTCTGGCTCCTGTGAGTACTGCAAACATGAGCACATACTGAATTAAAATAACATTTTCAAAAACAAAGCAAAACCAAAAAGAGTATCTATAAGATATTGGGCTAGGGGATGGTTCAGTCATTAAAATTCATTCATTTCAAGTGCAAGGTGGACCCAAGCACTGTCCTCAGCATCTATATAAGAAGGCCATGCGTGGTGGTATGGCCTACAAACCCAGCATTTAGGAGGCAGAGATGTGATGGTCCCTGGGGCTTACTAACAAACAGCCCAGCCTAATTGGTAAGACACAGGCCAATGTGAGAACCTGTCAAAGGAGGTGGGCAACTTTGCCGAGGTTGACCTCTGAGATTGTTCTATGGACTCTGAATACAAATGAACAGCCATACACATGAAGGTAAAAGAATACTGTTAAGATGCATCCTTACAGCATTTTCATTCAGAACTATGAGACTATCAAGGATTTTGTGGGAAGATGTATTTATAGACACACTGACAGCTGTTGGATTTGACTTTTCCCTTAATTTCTGTTTTTATTCATCTCTCAATGGAAATATTAAACCACTCCTCTAACAGTTACTTTATTGATGAGTATGCAATGACATTTATGTTTTTTTAAATCTCAGGCAAAAAAAATTGTGTGTGTGTGTGTGTGTGTGTGTGTGTGTGTGTGTGTGTGTGTGTGTGTGTGTGTGTAGCATAGTGTGTGAGTGCCTGCACACCACATGAGCACCACATGTGTGCCTGGTGCCTGAGGAGATCAGAAGAGGACATTGGATCCCCTAGACCTAGGCTTACAGGCAGTTGTGAGCCACCATATGGGTACTGGGAACTGAACCCAGATCCTCTGCAAGAGCAGCCAGCACTCATAACCACTGAGCCGTCTCTTCAGCCCCAACCGCAGGCTGGTTTTTGAGTATTAATGGAAACATTCATTTGCCAACTTATGACTTTATTTTTGTTACCATTATCTTTGGTGCCTTTCATGTTTTCATTTGACCCTTTACCCAGTCTCTCTGTGCACTCACTGTCACCAAAGTGAGTGTCCCTTCCTGTCTTTTATCGCTCCATTTTCGGCACTCTCATTTGTATGGGAGATGAGATCTGTGTTTGACAAGCATCCTTTCCCTTTGCTTACTGTTTTAATAAAATCTTCTATCACCATTTTTATCTGCAGTAGCAGCCCAGGCACTATTTGATATTGAGATACTGAATTCCATGGACTTTGAAATATTCACCCCATATCTTTTTTGGCAAGTCTTTGAATAGAGACTACAAAAAAAATTTGACATGTTGGAGATGAATTTTCAGACTCTGAGTTAAGTAATGACTACCTGTCCCAGTCTAAATTGTGTTCCAGGATTGAAACATTATATTACACAGTCAAATCATTGAAATTAATGGTCAGACACTCTGTAACTGAGTTAGTCTCCCCCGAGACTGATACTCTATTAAGTCTGGAGGCTGTGCAAATATCCCTGCTGTTGCCTTGAGGGTGGTGATAATGACTCCCCAGGCTTAGTGACTTCAAAGGCATATCAAAGAAGTCCTGGTTATCTATTGATTACTATTGTTATTATTTGTTGATTTTCCTTGATCAGGAGTTTACTGTATGGCCCATTATGGCTTCCAACTTGCAGCCCCCTTGCCTTAATCTCCTGAGTGCTGGGATGACAGGGAGGTGCTGTCACACCCCCAGCTACTCTGTTTTAAGTGTGAAATGATGAGTAGCTAGCTGCTTCTACACTTACAAATGCCATTCATGTATAGACTCTGGTTTTATTTTCTGTATTGTGGTGTAAATCCCCACTGTTTCAAATTTAGAGGTGGGCTAACTGAGACTTCTGTAGCTGAAGTTTGCTTTGTCTTTCCTGGACCAGATCTCTTGGTGGCTGGCCGGCCTAGCCATTCTAGACTCTTCATAAATGTTTCTCCTTAGAGAGGACTTCAGTGAATGATGTAATCAAAGGCATGCTTGTCCCATCTCTCTGCTTTCTGTTGCTTTTGTAACAGTTACCGTTCATTTTTTTCTTCACTTATCTCCTTATTTGATGCCAGCCTACATGCCCTAGACCATGAAGAAGTGGACTTGTTTTCAGTGCCAGCACTACCATAGTGCCTGGTGTCCAGAGATGCTTGGGCATACCTAGTGTTGGATACAGTTTACATTCTGCACTGTTGGCCTCAGGAGGGGCATCCTGCTGGCGTGTCTAAAGCAATTGATTTAGCATCAGAGACTTGATGAACAAACCCCACTTACTAACAGCCATGTTCTTCTGTCATCCTGTGAGCTTCGAACAGACTGGGATATCCATTGATGGAGGCCAACACAAAATCACAGGTTTATTTAAAATATTATTATTTGTGGCCTTTAAGTTGTAACTTGATTGCCCAGTTCTTGTACAGGAACTGTGTGGATGACAATGGCATGTTACAGCCCCAAAAGGTTGAAAATGTCTAACAAGTTTTAATAGATCAACTCTATAAGAAGTAATGTGCATTTGTTATCTAATGCTGTGTAACAAACTTCCCTTTGAGCTAGCATCTCAAAATGCCACATGTATAAAATCCCATGGGAGTTCTAAAGGTCCTGGGTGGCATTAGCTTAGGCTCCTGTGAGGTAATTGTTGTTCTGCTGTCACCTGGGGTGGTAGGAAGTGAAAACCAGTAGGGCTGTCTTCAAGATCACTTGTGTAGCTGTTGGCAAGCCTCGGTTATTCACCACAGGGGCTTCTCTGCAGGCTGCTAGAGTGTCCTGGAAATGTGGCAGATGGCTTTCCCCAAAATGAGCTATAAGAGGAAGGAAAAGGAGGAGATGGATGGAAAGAGGGAAGAGGGGGGATAGAAATGAGATGGAAGGAGGTGGAAAAGAGAGTGTGTAAGAGCACTCCAAAGATGGAAGCAACTGTGTTTTTTAATCTACATGTAACTCTTTACTTATATGTCTTTTATAAGCTGTACTTACATTTAACTTACATATATCACCAATCTCATATTCTCTTAGCCACATAGACCAACTACAGAGAATTATGGAGAGTCAGCCAAGAACAAGTGGGTACCAGAGTATAGTTCTTCTGACTGTCATGGAAGCAGGCTGCTGTGTATGTTGTTGACATTGTCCTGGATGAACCATGGAAGATAACATGCTAGCCATTTTCTGACACTGTCTTCTATTCTCTGAGCCAGTTTCAGGGAAAGTTGGGTTACTGATATGTTTAAAATCTGCAGATACATTAATACTTCAGAATAGACATTCTCGGGTCAATAGCCCATGTGCATGGATGCTCTCACACACATGTGGGTAGAGTCTGCCAGAGGACAACCTCAGGTGTCATTCATTAGCCACTAGCCATCTTGATTTTTGAGACATGGTCTCTCATTAGTCTGTATCTGGCCACATAGGCTAGGCTGGCTGATGAGCAATCCCCAGTGATTTATCTGTCTCTACCTCCTCAGTTCTGGGATCACGATTGTACACCACCATGTCTGACTTTTCTTAATTAGGTTCTGGGGATTGAACTTGGATTCTCTTGCTTGTAAGACAAGAACTTTTCCAAATGAGCTCTTTCCTCACCTGGGCAGCTGTAGATTTGAATTCTGTTTATGTCTCTTGATGGCCATGTAAAATGGGGAGAGGGGGAGTTTTTGTGTTTTCTGGCCCTGATCTCCACTCTATTACTGTGTGTATTACTGTGTTACTGGTAGCCTGCCCCATAGGATTGCTGCTAGAGTCTAGTACCTGTACTTAGGGGAAGCTTGTAGAAGAATGCTAAATACAGGGGCACATGCAAAGTATTGTCTTTCATTGTATAAGCACTCTATAGCCAATCCACACTGAAGCAATCTGAGCTTCCTCCAGCTAACTGGAAACAGACAGAAGAACCCTGGATATACTTTCCATGTGGAGTTACTTGAAACTTCTTTTGCAGTCCCATTGAATATGGTCAACGTGCAGAAAAATGCAATGTTGGTCATGGTGGTTTCATGGCTTGTCCATCTGTGTTAGCTTATGCATTCCATGAGTACCCATCTCACATCCACAGTACATCATCACAGAATCACCACCACGATGGATGGATGGATACAGTCTTTCTGAGTTACCATGTGCCTTCCATGAGTACTTATCTCACATCCATAGTACATTATCACAATAACACCACTATGATAAAGTCTTTCCATTTTGCTTTCTAGACAACCCGAAAAAGCCTTCCAGAGGTGACTGGCCAATGGCTATATTCCACTGCTGTTTTGATAAGTTCACTTTGAGCAGATTTTTCATGTCTTCCCTATTTATATCTTTTCAAATCCAATCTCCTTCAATCAATTTTAATCCTCTAATGTGTTTGCTATAAGTACTGTACAATTCACTTGTCCTCAGTAATAAAATTCATTTTGGTGAGGCCAGCCAGTAATTTGTTTGAGAAGGAGTCGTTAGGAAGCCCTTGCGTTCTCTTCTGATTTAGAGGGCGACCTTCAGTATGGAGAGAATTTTGTTGTCATGTGCTTGAAGTATTCTTTCGTGACTGACAGTGCTGTTTAAATAATGGACGGCCAAGCCTTGTGCCTAAATGAAATCTGACTACACTAATTCTGTTATATATTAGGAAACTTCAAGAGTTCTGCAAGGACACGATTTCATTGACAGTGGATTTATTTTTTCAGTTTGTGCAAATTATCCCCACAGTGCCTTATACCTCCTCCATCAAAAAAAAATACACTTATTTCCTAATACTCAGTATTTTTATTGCTTTAACTCTCAGGGTACTCTGAGCCAAAAAGAGCTGTACTAGAGGCCTTTCTTGGAACAGGTTAAACATAAATTCAATGGAGCATAGGTGAGATGATTCAGTAAGTGAGGGTGCTTGTCACCAGGCCTGATGGCCTGAGGAGAATAGACCCTCTCAAGTGTTCTCTGACCTACACACACATGCTGGAACATGTGCTCCCCGACCATAAATAAACAAATAAGTGTAAACAAAAAGTAAATTAAATGGAGTATTGTTATATGCAGCCCAGGTGTTTATAGCTGGTGTGGGAGTATAGATCTATAACCTTAGCATTCATGAGGGGCAAGCAGGGGATTATGAGTTCAAAACTAGCTCTTTCTACCTAGTGAGATCCTCTTTCCAACACATAAACAAAAGAATGAATTGATTAAGTTTAAAAAGAGAGAAAAGGGAGGAAAAATGAAAGCATGATAAACTCAGCTTGTGTTCATATGTGCTTCATAAGCATAAGTAATTTATTTTGGGATATATATATATATATATATGTAGATATATAGATATAAAATAGTGTGTAAACTATACCTAGGGCTGGAGAGATGAATCATTAGTTAAGAGCACTTACTTCTCTTCCAGAATACCCAAGCTGCTTCCTAGCATCCATATTGTTCAGCTCACAATCACTTGCAACTCTAGCTCCAGAGGATCTGGCATCCTCTCTTGCCTCTGTGGGCACCTGCAGGCACATATATGTGCATGTGTACGTGTGCGCGCGTGCACACACACACACACACACACACACACACATACACACACACACAACACACACACATACACTCAAAAATTTAAAAATTATAAAGTCTCCACCTATGTATAATATATTGCACATGGCCATAAACCAGTTTTGTGTGTATTTAATAGGAAAAGTAAACAGTGAGAGAACATTTTATTGTTTACTTTATGTCTCTGGCTTTTTAAAAATGATGCCTGAAGACAAAGCACTTTTTTATTTAGACTTGGCTGGAAATTATCCGTCATATGTAGATGATTATACAATATTTGCCAGCTTCCTACTCGGGGAAAGTCATAGCAGATGGTGCAATTTATGTGCCATGTGCCATTTGTTTAAGCATGGAAATCGCTAATATTTTTCCTCGATTATTATAACTATTTTACTTCTATAGACTGGAAAAACTCTGAAATACCACCCTTGATGGCCGGCTCTGGGAGGGGTGAGATGGGGAGAAGGAAGTACTGTACATTGTTTTGACTCCAAGCTCCGGGGCCCTCAATTGGAGATCTGCTCTGGTTCATTAATCCGGGACCCAGAGCACCCTGCTTTCTAAATGGCGTTATTGTGTTCCAAATATAGAGTCCTCCCTGATAGCTTAGGAGCAGGCCCTATTCAGATCATCGCACATTTCAGATTGGCCTTTATAAGACAAAGGTTTAGAATTCACATTTGCGACTTTGCGGGTCCCCAGGGAAGACATCTTGGAGTCAACATCCTTTCAGGCATGTAGCGAGTAATTTGTTTTGATAACTACAAACAAAAGGGGTCTATTCCCCAAAGGCTTCTCTGGAAATTGTCGGAGCCTCTTCCCCTTAATAATATGAGCTGTTCTTCCAAGGGGAACCAGAGAACCAGAGAGGAGGGTGGGTGCAGCTCAGGAAATGCCACCAGAGAGTGGGGACAGCTCTGAGAGCCATGGCTTTCAAGAACCTCGGTGAGGTGACCTTGATCTCTACAAGGCCCCTTCACACATGTATTTTTTTTTACTGAACATGTTGTAATTGTGTTTTCTTCCCTGTATGGAGCCTTTCCACTTAGATGTAAGAGGAGGCACAGACAGATTGTTGGAATGGTGTCCTAGTTAGCTTTAACTGTCAACTTGACACAGCCCAGACTCATCTGAGAAAGGGGTTTCAATTGAGGGAGTGCCCAAATCAGATTGGCCTGTGGCCATGTCTAGGTGTGGTATCTTGATTATTAGTTAATTTAGGAGGCCTTGCCCACCGTGGGCAGCACCATCCCCTGGACAGGTGGGCCTGGGCTATATAAAGAAGCTAGGTAAGCATGGGCCTGGTGGGAGCCAAGAAACAGTATTCCTCCATGGTTTCTGCTTCCAGTCCCTACCTTGACTTCCCTCGTGGTATACTGCAACCCAGAAGTGTGAGCCAAAAAAAAAAAAAAAAAAAAAAAAAACCCTTTCCTCCCCTAACTGGCTTTTGATTGGAGAGGGTATTTAACACAGCAACAGCAATCATACTAGAACACAGAGATTGGGAAAGGGGCATGGTAAACACGGAGTGGGTCATTCTTCTCTGGAAATTGTCATCCATAACCTGCCCAGAATGGAGAACGCCAGGGTTCCCTTGAGACTACTGCTAGTACATTTCTTTACATTGATTAAATAGGGGAAGTGACTGGTCAGGAAATATTTATTATACAGAAGGAAGAGGCTGGATGTATTTCCAGAGTGCTGGGCCCACTGAGGACATTCAATTACTCTTCCTTTAATGACTTTATGACAAAAAATATGTATCAACCATGGTGGGGGGTCATACAGATTGTGACTTTCCTTCTCTCACTTCTTATAACTCACAGCAGTGTCTGATTAATTCTGCCACAGTTATTATTATGACCATTCAACATTATTATTATTTACATAGATGTACAGCTCAGTGACAGTCTTGTATATTGTTCATAGCATCAATTCCATGTATAAGAACAAAGCCCAACTTACATCAGAAGGAAACAATACAGTGTGTCCATACTTGGCAAGCTTCCAAGGATTTTTGTTAGTGTATTAAGTTCCATCTTATATTAAAAATTCTTTTATATTTAAATTTAGGTGGATATGTCCATATACATGCATGTCCATGTATGTGTGGTGCCTGAAGATGCCAAAAGAGGTCATTGGATCTTCTAGTGCTGGAGTTACAGGTAGTTGTGCAGGTCTTCAGGAAGAGCTTCAAACACACTTCACCACTGAACCATTGCTCCAGCCCCAGGGTTTATCTTACGTCATAAAATGTGTCACCTCCTACAGTGATGGTATATGATTATTCACTGTCCTTTTGATGCCAGGTATGGTGACAGTGTTCTCAGCTCCTTCAGTGATGGATGCAGGGGCCAGCCTGTGCTACAGAATAAGTTCAAGGCCAGTCGAGGTAACTTAGTTCCTGTCTAAAAAAAAGAGTTAGGGTCATAGCCCTGCACAAAAGATATTATAGATTGTGTGTGTGTGTGTGTGTGTGTGTGTGTGTGTGTGTGTGTGTGTGTGTGTGTGTGTAGTATATAATTTTCATGGATATTTAACTTTTACATATGTAGTATTTGTATAATTTGTGTATATAAAATGTGTATATATCATGTATGTGGATATGTGCTTCCTTTAATGATACATGTTTAATTAATCTGTATCCAGCTTTATGGGAGATACTGAAAAAGGCAATGTCACCCTACAAGTCATTCAAGATCTAATTATGAATTTTACACCTATTCTTTAATGGGTATGTGCTATTTTTAGAATGGCAATGGTCAAAAGCAGGTTTCTTTTCTTTTATTAAAGTGAGTCTACAAAAGAATGCATTTCATTATGGCATGTTCACATGCACACAATGTGGTTTATGGTGTGCCATAGGGTCAAAACTGTACCCTATGACTCCAAGACAGATGCCTAGCTGTTCTAAGCTTCCCTGTAGTCATTTCATGACTTCCTACTTTCATCTCCATGGACATTGATCAGTATGACTTATGCCTCTTGTTTTCTCAGAACTTCTGCACAATAAATATTTTCCATGGGTGACCTTGAACTCCAGTCTAACAGGGGAGGGGAGGCAAGCCCCTAATCTTGTCAATCACATATAGGCAAGTTTTTCACGTGTCTTGTTAAGCCCCTTTGTCCAGAGTTCAGACCCTGGAGAGACCCCCCATCCAAGCCTGCCCCCCCCCTGTTTATGTTACTGGAAGAAACTACTCCTTACTTGTGGGAAGTGGGAGCCAGGGGAGGCTTTCTGCTGCATCACAGTTCATCTTTCTGTCATGTTTCTGCTACCCGGGCTTGCCTGCCACTCACTGTGGTGACTTGGAAAAGCATCAGCATTCCTCTCAGCCACTGTGAGTCCAGATCCCTGAGATTCCTGAACCCCCATCATCTTACTGACCCCTGAGATTTCTGCACCCCCATCATCTCACCGACCCCTGAGATTCCTGTACCCCCATCATCTCACCCCTGAGATTCCTGCACCCCATCATCTCACTGACCCCTGAGATTCCTGCACCCCCATCATCTCACCCCTGAGAGTCCTGTACCCCCATCATCTCACTGACCCCTGAGATTCCTGCACCCCCATCATCTCACCCCTGAGAGTCCTGCACTCCCGTCATCTCAGTGACCACTGAGATTCCTGCACCCCCATCATCTCACCCCTGAGATTCCTGCACCCCCATCATCTCACCCCTGAGATTTCTGCACCCCACCATCTCACTGACCCCTGAGATTCCTGCACCCCCATCATCTCACCCCTGAGAGTCCTGCACCCCCACCATCTCACTGACCCCTGAGATTCCTGCACTCCCATCATCTCACTGACCCCTGAGATTCCTGCACCCCACCATCTCACCCCTGAGATTCCTGTACCCTACCATATCACCCCTGAGATTCCTGCACCCCACCATCTCACTCCTGAGATTCCTACACCCCACTGTCTCACCCCTGAGATTCCTGAACCCTCATCATCTCACCCCTGAGATTCCTGCACCCCACCATCTCACTGACCCCTGAGATTCCTGCACTCCCATCATCTCACTGACCCCTGAGATTCCTGCACTCTCATCATCTCACCGACCCCTGAGATTCCTGCACCCTCATCATCTCACCCCTGAGATTCCTGCACCCCACCATACCACTCCTGAGATTCCTGCACCCCACCATCTCACCCCTGAGACTCCTACACCCCACCGTCTCACCCCTGAGATTCCTGAACCCTCATCATCTCATCGCTGAGATTGCTGCACTCCCATCATCTCACTGACCCCTGAGATTCCTGCACCCCCATCAACTCACCCCTGAAATTCCTGAACCTCTCATATGTCTCAGCTCTCTATGAGCTGATGGAGATGGTTGAGAGAACAGGACAGTCACCTGCTTTTTGAGACACCGGGATGAGAAGCTATAGAAAGGAGCACTTTGTAGAGAAGGTCCCAGGCTTAGAGCTCAGTGCAAGTAGGGTGTCGGAGGCAGCTGCCTGCTGCAGGTTCCCTTGGAACACCGTGGGGAGGCAGTGACACCCACTGGTCTCTCAGAGACACACAAGCAACTATCTTTCCTTCTGGCCTTTTTTTTTTCCTGGCATGGATGTAATGGGTGCATTTGGGGACATGGTGGCATATACTTCCTTCTTCATCTGGCAAGTGTGCCACATTGCTCGGCTTAGCTTACTTCTAAAAGACACCTTCCTTCTCTGTTCACAGCTCGAATCTTTGACTCTGCAGCACTCTTTTTCCTCTACTTCTTTGACGGGTATGCTAAAGCTGGTAGAGACTTGAACAATAGCCTAGAAGAGACGTGGCCTACCATTTCCCATGGCTTCCTAGTCTATGTTATCTATAGGATCATGGACATGTCATTTATTTAAGCCTCCGTTTCCCATATGGGCAGTGGGGCTGTTGTTAGTCCTTGATAAGGCTGAGACTCCACTTGTCATCATCATGTACATGGCTCACAGGAGCTGTAACCATCACTCTGGTCCCTGCTTATATGATGTGCTCTTACCAAGGCTAACTCACCTTGAGATTTCAGACTCAAAGCGGGGTGTCATGAGATATTATGGAGGTGTCCATCTGCTGGACAGGATGGGTTGCTGTGGTTGGGTAAAGTGAGATTTTTCTTTCAGAATCTTCTTTGAAGAACTGACACCCAGAAATGATGATACATAGTCACTTTGACACATGTACAAGAAATGCTGTGTTTCCTCCCAAGTTGGTGGGTCATATCCCAACACAGTCTTTAAGAATGACCTTTGAGAAAGGCAAAGCCTAAGTTTCTATCTGTGAGTCACTTTCTGCATGTCATATCATAGCTCTGATAAACATAATTACAGCCTGGTATCTAAATGTGCTTCATGAAGCATGTGTGTGATCTTTTGGCATGCAGTATTTGCATTTTCTTTAAATTTAAATGCTCTCTCAGTTGTACACTTTCATAAGAACTTTAGATGCTTGAGGATGTTAAAATGAGATAGTTCTTGACCCTGTGTTATGGCTCTTCTAGAAAGTTATTTTAATGATATTTATGGATACATATATGTATATATACATGTATAACGTGTATATATGTATGTATATATATATGTATATATATATATATATGTGTGTGTGTGTGTGTGTGTGTGTGTGTGTGTGTGTGTGTGTGTGTGTATTCATGTGGAGGCCAGGGGGAAACCTGAAGGAGTTAGTTCAGTTCTTTCCTTCCATCATGTGGCTTCTGAGGACAGAAGTCAAGTAGGTTGTCATGCTTAGAGACAGGTCCCTTTACCTACTAAGCCATCTTGCCCAGCCTGGCAATTTTTGTGTCTCTGCATTCTATTAAGACTGAACCCAGAAGGAAATAACAACTGGTGGGGAGTTTATCCTACTTTTATGTACAGGGAAAGAGAGGCAGTATCTGAACTCAGCTCAGAGAAGAGAGTACTTTATCAGTGCAAGAGACGACTGTTTTTGTTGTTTAAATTTCAACTTTAGGCATTTAAGCTAGATTAAAGGGAACTCTCCAGTATGTTGGGGAAGTCAGTACTAAGGAAATTATTCCACAAATGTTGGGAAGTTGTTCTCTGAATGTAGTAGGAGACACTGGAGTAAAGTAGCTGACTACTAACTACTGGTTTGTGTCCTTCCCCAACAAAGAGAAGTCTCTGGGAAATGACTGTGTACTGGAGACTCACTCTCCAGGCCACCTTTTATTTACACAGTGACATGTGACTGTTTTCCCCAAAATACACTGAGAAAAGCAATCCATGTCACTTAGAAGGCCAGCACCCTAAATTTCCTCCCTTAGGGTCTTCTGTCCAGCTTGTTTCACCACTCTCCTGTGCCTACTTGATCTTCGAAGATTTCGTTAAGCACGGAGGAGTCCTCATCTGCATGGATCCCTGAGTGACTACACCAATGAGGATGTCCCTTAACCTTCCCTGCTAGGACTGGAGAAGCAAGGGTGGCCTGGATGGGGTAGCGGTCCTAGTGAAAAGGAAGATTTAGACTTTGTACCAATCATTCTTAATATTTGGCTTTGAAAGCTTAGTAAGTATAACTAAGTATAGTAAGTAAGTATAATAAGAACCAAGCTTGATGCTAAGAGAATTATGTGTACCATCAGCTTTTGTTCATATACTCCATGTATGTCTAGTGCCTGCAGAGGCCAAAAGAAGATATCAGATGCCCTGGAACTGGAATTAGGGAATGTTATGAGCCACCATGTGGGTGATAGGGACAGAACCTGGGTCCTCAGCAAGGACAGCCAGTGCCGTTATTGTATTAGCCAGAGAAAGCTATATTATGGAATGGTAGCAAACAGTCCTGAAGTGCCAGGGATGTAACACAATAAAAGTTTGTTTCCAGCTCAGCAAAGCCCATTCTTTACAAGGCTCTCTGCAAATCCTGACTATACTTCCAGAAGCTTGCTCTTACAGAAAGTCTTTATAGTGTTGGTTCCACAGTTATGGGGCAGCCTGTGGATGTCTCCATACACTGGCACTTAGGTGTCTTGACAGGCAGCAATGAGGGGTACTTACACCAAATTCTCTTGGGAGGAACTAAGTCATTTGACTGTCTCTGCCTTCATATTTTTTTTTTACCACATGCTCAGATGGTATGGCAAACAAACCAGTGGAACAGAGGGAACTATGGGTATTCTATTTATAGTAGTCTACCTTATATGTGATGGGTAAGCCCCAAGACTCCCATGGCATGCCTGAAGTCATGAACAGTACCTATCCTTGACCAGTAAAAGCCCTATTACCTACTATGTTTTTTTCCAAACATATATACTTATTTTTAAGTGTTATTATTTATTTTATTCATGTGTACATATACATATAAGCATATGACACTGGTGTACAGGTACTTTCAGAGTCTAGAAGAGGGCATGAATCCCCTGGAACCTCCATCTGGGTGCTGAAAACCAAATTCCATTCCCCTCAAGCAGTATTATTATTATATGAGTACTGTTTGCCTCTCAAAAGGCACAAGATGAATATTAATATTTTGGAACCACAATTGGTCAAAGGTGCCTGAAATTATAGTAAGTAAAGCATGGTTGTTGGGGGAGGGGCAATTTTAGTATAAAGGAAGAGGGTAGGACTTGGACAGCTAAGTCACTTAGTCAAGGCAATACAGCTAGGGAGGGGCTGGGTTCCTCAGAAGTGTGTTCCCCCAAGGGTGATTGCTTCCTTTAAGAGCTAGTTATTGGAATTCTCTTGCGTAACAAAAGCCTGGTATTGATGGTTATTATCAAGAGTCTTATTGTTTGGTGCTGAAAATAGACAAAATAAACAGTTACCTGCTTTCTAACTCACAGTAGGCATCAGATGACATGGTGTGTGGGGGGGGGGGGATTCTGAGACAGGGCTTCACTGTGTAGCTCAGGCTTGCCTCAAACTCAAGGTCATCTTGCCTCAGCTTCCTGGGTGCTAAGAGCACAGGTGTACACTGCCATGCCCAGCTGTAGTTACCTTTGTGCCGTGATGTGGGACTCTGAGGACACCTCAGCAAGTCATCACCATCCAGTTATCTCTAGGATCATGTGAGTTTTGACCTGAAATGACCAGGGTAAAGGAGGTTTTTGCAAAGTGGTGTCCCTGGGAGACACTGGGAGCAAGGACAGGTGCTGTGATTCATGGCTTTAGAGATGGACGGTGTTCTCTTCTCTCTGTCCTTGGCTGAGTGGTTGGTGGAACATGCATCTGCTTCTGTTGATGTTGAGAAGAAATAAATAAAAATGGACAGTGAGATGCCCTGGTTTGCATATTGTTCAGCACAGGCACTGTCCCTGAATTTTATAGGGATGTGTGTTCTGGTGTGTGTGTGTGTGTGTGTGTGTGTGTGTGTGTGTGAGAGAGAGAGAGAGAGAGAGAGAGACAGAGAGAGAGACAGAGAGACAGAGAGACAGAGAGACAGAGAGACAGAGACAGAGACAGAGAGACTAAGAGAAGGAAAAAGGAAGGGATGAACGAAGAGAGGAGGGGAGAAACAGGAAATGGGAAGGAACAAGGAAGGAGGAAGGAAAGTAAGGAGAGGGGAAGATTCGAGTAGAAATTCTCCACATCTCATCAGTTCTTCAGCATATCATGATAGAAAACCAACAGTTAATAAAATTGTATTGATTCAGCATGACACTTGTTTTATTTGTTAATTGACTGGTTGAGGCACTATTACACCACACAGCATAGGCTTGGGCTGAAACTCATTCTGAGACCCAGGCTGGGCTCTCACATGTGGTAGTCCTCCTGCATCAGCCTCCCAAGTGCTAGGATTAAAGGCAAATCCCACAGTGCTCTGCCCTAACATGTGTTCTAAGGTGTATTTCATGGTTACTAATCAAAAGAATTTTTTTGCTCAAAGTGAGACTCCTAACATGGTGTTGCCCTGTCTTCCTTTGGGTTCTACTGGATGGGTTTCATTTCTTCATATTCTGTTGACTTTAGATGTGAGCATGTGTGCCTGGGTGCAGGTAGAGGTCAAAGGTTGACCTTGAATGTCTTTCTTGATTCCCCTCTGCCTTATTTTGCTGAGAAAAGGTGTCTTAGTGAACCTGGAGCTGACTGTTTAGGCTAGACTAGCTAGCCAGCAAGTCCCAAAGACAGACCTTTTTTTCTGCCTCCTCAGCCCAGGATTGGGGCATACCACCACTTCTGGCTTTTATGTGGGCGCTGGGATGCAAAATCAAGTCCTTATGCTTAAGTAGGGCTTTACCATAAAACCCTGTCCCAGATCCGCTGTCACCATCCAGCACATATTCTGCACACATAGTGACAGATGCCCACTTTTCAAGAAACCATGCTCTTGGAATTTTTCCATCACTACATTTGATTCACCTGAGTTTGCCATAGTGATTTCCATGTCCTTTTGACTCTTAACACTAGCATGCCAATTACCTGGAGAGAAGTGTTACTTTCTAATTATGTGGCCAGTAAATAGTCAGTTGATCATTAGGCCAGCTGATATGCAAAGCCACACTAATAACCATCATGGAAGATTAAGAACTTCCTAAGACAGTCCCACAGGGGCCTGCTCATACATACAAATGAGGGGGTGGTATGTGTTTCCTCAACATTGCAAAACCAGAAATGTCACAGAGAATGAATGGTAATGACTGAAGGGAGGGGCTGCTTTGGGCCTGAACATCCTGGAAGATGTACTGCATAAACCAAATGCTGACCTAAATCACACCCAGGTGTCATCTCTGTCCCCTCTACAGATGACTGCTGAGCTGAGATAGGTTGAGGGTGTTCCAAGGGTACATGTGACAGCAGCATTTCTAGTGTTGACAATCAGACACGGATTTTGTCCCCAATGCCAGTGCTCATTAGCTAAGATCAAGCCTTGATTGACACCTGAATGGATTTTTCTGGGAGTCAGTCAAAGGTGTACCACCTAGTTTTCTTGAGCATCTCATAGGGGATATTTTTACTCTTTTTCCCCACAACCATAGCTTCCAGGGCCAGCAGCAGAAGTTATTCAAACACTGTATTTCACTTTAGATAAACTGTATTGAAAGGGACCTTATTTTAGAAAATGCCACCCATGAGATTGGGGATGTGGCTTGGGTGGCAGAGTACTTGACTGGTAAGCTTGCGTACTTGCATGCTTGGTTCCTTGGGATCAGACACCAGCATCATATAAATTGGGCATGGTGGTGCACACCTGTAATCCCAGATTCTGAGATGGAGAAAGTAGGTTCAGAAATTCAAGGTCTTCCTAGGCTACATAACCTATTCAAAGACAGCCTGGGTACATGAGATCCTGCCTCCAAAATGTCGTAGGTGATCCCTTAACCTCATTTTTCTCGGCCTCCTCTTCTCCTCCTCATGCCTTCCAAAGTGTACAGTGGTCATATTGGCTTATCTCTGCTGTTGATAGTAAATTTAACCATGCAGTTAACTATGTAAGGGTATTAGTGAAGCTTAATTCTGGAGGTGTCCATGACAGTTTCAAGAAATATCTAGATGCCAAGGCTCTACCTTAATCAATGTGTAAATGTCTTGATGAACCTGTCATGTGATAGAATTACTAGATACCTCTGAAAGGTAGGTGGGGGGGGTCCAGCTGGAAGAAATAGGTCACCAGGGGTGTGCTCCTTAGGGCTCTGACTTGCCCAGACCTTTCTTTGATGTTTTCCTCTGTTCCTTTCTGTGAAGAAAGAGAAAGCTTTCCTCCAGTCCTGTGTGCATCTGTCACCATGGTGCTCTCTCTGAATGTGTGTGTATGTGGGGGGGTGGGGGGGCTGAATGATGGTGGACTGACTGAAACCCTAAAGCCGTGAGTCAAAATAAATAATTCAGGCAGACAAGGTAGCTTAGAAGGCAGAGTGCTTGCTGCCGTGCTGATCATCTGAGTTCCAGTTCTACAGTTCACATGGTTTAAAGATAGAACCAGCTTCTACAAGTTGTCTTCTGACCCCTACACACATGCCATGACACACGCACTCATACACAAACATGCCATGACACAAACCTGTACACTGCACGCAAAAATAAAATCTAAAAGTTTCTCTCTTGAACTTGTTTTCAGGTATTTTTGTCACAGTGACTGAAAATTGACTAATAATTTACAAGATTTGGCTACATAGGCCAGCACAGGCTTGTACACTGTTTTCTAAGAAAGGCTACTTGTCTAGGTTTCAGTGCTCAGGGAAGCCAGTTCTCAGAAGGCTTACAAAGTCCCACTACACTTTGGAATTTGTGACCCATAACAACTGCTACCTCCTTGTTATCTGGTGGCTGTCACATAGAAATCCAGCTCCTCTGTCGTCTTTTCCTCTGGAGAGGTGGTCACCCAATCATCCTTACAGACCTTTGTTGACATGCTTTAGAGCTGGCACAGAGCATGCTCTGTCTGTTGTGTGTTGCTCTGAGGGAAAGACCTCTTTCTCCCCTTCAGCCTTGATTTTAGCACCAATGATCTCTCTAGGATGACATGAGCCACGAGCAAGTGCTGGTCAGAGACAATCCTACCCTTAAAGAAGTCAGACATCAATCTTTCCATTGTGGCACAGCTTCTCTATGAAAACACCCCATGATATTCTCAGAAGTATGTAGCCCATCTATTGGCCAGCCGAAGGTGGCATGTCCCTTCTAGGTCATGCTTTCCTCATGAACAAGCTACTCTCAGCCATGTTTCCTGAGTTTACCTGGGTCAACAGGCACATTTCCCTGGAGACACACTGTGACAGTCGGAGATGGCTATATTTTAACAAAGCCAGATACCTGCAAGGTTTGCCCTACCCATGTACAAAAGTACAGGCTTTTGTACAAGTCCATTATCAATCAAGGCCCTTTTGCTCCTGAGGGGACATTTGACAATGTTTGGAGATATTTTTTTTTGTCACCACCAAAGAGATGTTACTGACATATAGTGGGAGCAAACCAGGGCTTCCTGTCCTTTAGGCACAGAATATACACCCCTGCCTTCTGCAAAGAGCTAGCTAATCCTTGGCTGTCAAGCGTTGGGTTTAAGGGGGGAGGAAGGGGCCTGGAGAGATGGCTCAGCAGTTAGGAGTTCATATTGCTTTTGCAGGGACCAGAGTTTGACTTCCAACACCCACATCTGGCAGCTCAAAACTGTCTGCAACTCCTGTTGAGGATCTCAAATCTCTGGCCTCCCTGGACACCTGAACTCAGGTGTACACTCCCATCCCCTATATGTAATTTTCAATGAAATAAATCTTTAAAAATAAGACAATAGAGGGAGCTTGACAGAGATGGGAGCTAAGTGCATGGAACGTATTTTGTATGTGTATAAAAATGTAAAAGAACAAATTACAAAGAAAAAATAAAAACAAGATAAGCCATATTAAGTTGCTCCCAGCTTTAATATAAGACTGAAAATAGTTGCAGTAAAAGTTTCTGGAGAATTTTTACAGCCTTCCGATGAAGCCAATTAGCACTTAATAACTCATTTAATTTGAGATTAGCTATTATTTCTCAGCAGTCACTGAAGAAATGTACATTTTCCTACCTCACAACTCGTCTTCCAACATAATAAAGTATTTATGACTCCTAAATTTAACAGTCAATGATGCTGACATAATGTTGCATTTTGGAGAAATGTAATTAAGCAGTTATTAATTTTGACTTTATCGCCTGAAATATCAGAGTCCATCTCCTTTGATTCTCTGTCTTCAAACATAAATGGATGCCCTTGGAAACTGGAAGGATCTCTTCAACCTGTAGAGTCAGGTGAATGAAATAAACTTTAACTCATTTGTCCTTGACTTACTTAATTGGGAAATGACTTAAGTGGCGCATTGGCAGCCAGTGGGTGTACACCATTTGTTACAATATGTCTATTAGAAGAACAGCAAATCAGCTCACCCACAGCCATGGCCAGACCCTTTTTTCAGGGCTTGGAGATTTCCTGATGTTCCATGGTAGTCATCTCCTTTCCCACAAGGTGCAGAAGGCACTGGCTGCGGTAGTCTGGCCTCATCTCTGGCCACTCTATCCTTAGCTGTTCTACTAGCCTTCTGCATTTCCTGGATCACTAACTGAGGGCCTTGGCATTGAGCCACTCCATCAAGAATACTCTTGGGGCTTGGGGAGACAGTGCAGTCTGTGAAGTCCTTGATGAATAAGCAGGAGCCCCAGTGTGTACATGAATTAAAGCAGGGCGTGATGGCACTTTCTTGTAATCCAGTGATTGGGAGATAGATAGAGGAGGATCCTTGGATCTCAGTGGCCAGTTTGTTTATCTACTGACACACACTTTCAATGAGAGACCCTGTCACAACAAACAAACAAACAAATAAATAAATAAATGGGAGTGATAGAGGAAGACAGCTAATGTCAAACCTCCATATTCACATGCCCACCTAGACCTGCACAAGCACACATATCTGAACTTGTAGATAGACCACACACACAAAGACACACACACACACAGAGTAAGAGAGAGGGAAGGAGAGAGAGAGAGAGAGAGAGAGAGAGAGAGAGAGAGAGAGAGAGAGAGCTTACAGTATTATCACTTAAATCTTAATTGAAATATGTGACACATTTTGATAAAACACCACTGCTGAGAGGCATTCCCTGATTTACCCAGTCCAGCACAGAGTTAGATTAGCCTTAAGGCATGCCTTCAGCACCACATAATGATAGGTTGACTTGTGTGATTTTTTTATTAAGAACAACTTAATCACTTAATATGATCAACTCTAAGTACAAAATGATAGAGAATGTGTGGATGCCACTTTCTCCTGTGCCTTGTGTGCTTAGGAAAATGCTTGCTTTGCATTGGGTTGCGGGGACATGCTTTATGTTGGAGAAATGAATGGATGAACAAATGAATATGGTTTGAGCGATCTTAAGACAGTCTCTGGTGAGAGGCTCTTAAGATCTCATCTGCTCACTTAGGAATGGTCTGGACCTCAGCATGCAGTGAGTTATCTGTGGAATCACACAGAGGGTGTGACTGTAGGAAATAAGCAGGTTGCTGTTAGGAACTTTCCCAGCTAAGTCTCCTCAGCCTCAGTTAGAGGCTGGCATATCATCTCCACATCTCCATGGCAACACTGATGCAGAGTCTCCCCCGTGTTTTGAACATTGTAGTTGATGGTAGCAGGAGAGCAGTCTTCCCAGTGAAACCTTGTGGGGGTTGTCCACTTTGTGCTCAGCTCTGTCCATTGTTTTCCCAAGGCATTGATGTTCATACTTCTGCTATGTTAAAGGAAGCCGGATTTTCAAGGTCTGGAGCTGTCCTGTGTGCCCCATCTACCCTGGGCTGCTTTGTCAGCTGCACTGATGCTGAGCCTGCTCATTAGAATGCTTTTAGGTACAGATGGAACAAAGCAACTCAAATGTTTTCAGGTAATAGATGCATTTTTTGAGGTTTGAACAGCTAAAAGCCAACCAGGGGTAGACCTAAGGAGATGGATTAGTCACTTGGTGCTTGCCACATAAGCATGAGGACTCATGTTGATCTGCAAAATCCCAAATACACACCAGATACAGTGGAGCACGTGTCAATAATCCTAGAGTTGCAGAAGCTGAGAGCAGAGGATCCGTGGAGCTGGTTGGCAACCAGCCTAACGAGAAGACCTGCCCCTTGTTCAGGGAGAGGCCTTGAGTCAGAACATAAGGTGGACAGTGACTGATGAAGATGCTTAATGTTGACCTCTGACCCCCAACACACATGTACATATACATACACATATGATAAAAATCCAAAGGTAAGTTAGAATTCAGAGTTGGTCTTCCCTTCTCCGCTTTTTCCCTTCTTATCTCTTCTGGGTAGTGTCTATCTCCTCCTTTTGTCACTTTTCTCTTGAGTTGTCCTTGGTTATGTCTCCTTCTCCTTCCCACTTTTTTTTTCTCATTTGTATTTATCAATAAAATGGAGGGTGGACATATCAAAGCAAGGAACTTTTTTTTTCTTTTGCTCAAAAACCAGATGGACCAGAGAAGTCTCCTTTCCTAGTTGCTTCATCAAATGTCCCAGTAATCAGTGCTAGGAGAATAGCTCAGTGGCTGAAAGTACTTGCTATGTAAGCATGAGGACCTGAATTCAAATCTCTAGCCCCCTCATAAAAGTCAGGTATGACCAGCTGAGAACCTCAGTATTTCAAGGCAGAGACAGGTAGACCTGGAAGCTTGCTGAACTTCCAAGCAGCCTAGCTGAATGGGTAACTTCAATGAGAGACACTGTCTCAAAGGGCAGAGAGTGATAGAGAAGAACATCTGGCATCTACCTCTTCCATCCACATGTACAGACATTCAACACCCACATATAGACAGACACAGGCATAGACACACACAGACACAGACACAGACACACACATACACACACACACACACACACACACACACACAGAGAGAGAGAGAGAGAGAGAGAGAGAGAGAGAGAGAGAGAGAGAGAGAGAGAGAGAGAGAGAGAGAACATACACAGAGTCACAGTCATGGTTCTGATTGGTCCTAGAGTGCATCAGTCACTGAAGTCAGGGGCATCCTGTGTTCTGATTTGGCCAGTCTGGAATAATATGTAGCATCAAGATCAGGTATTAACTTTCCCTGAGCCAAGTGGTATGAGACTGGGAGAGGAGTGGATCCATGAACAAGGGAAGTGCCGACACCCAGGGAGGGGGAAGGCAGCAGACAAAGGCTGAAGGCCCGCTGCACCCCTTTGCTGTCCTCTCTGGGGGAGCAGTTCACGCCAGCCCCTGCGTATGTGCAGCGCTCAGTCAAGGAAATAACAGGAGCTTTATTAGATCCCATTTCATTTTGTTGCTTTCCTTCAAGTAATTGTGACTGTGGAGAACATCTTGTTACCTGTCTCCTTTTTAATTGGATTTTCTCCATTCTCTGCAACTCCTGGTTGTTTTTCCCCACCCTTCTCAGGCTGTTTTGTCAAGGTAACTAGGCGTTTTAAATCACAGTGCAATTTCTCCCAGCTCCGAAAACTGAACCAAAGTAGTAACTTTTAATAGGTCAATTACATTATTTTTTCGGCAGCCTGCTGCAGCCTAATGAAACTGCAGTTTAATTAGGTTGGTGTGATGCCAAAATAAATTTTCCATTCCCTGTTTGTTTTATTTACTCATTGAAAAGGAGGGGAATCTACAAATAATAGGATTGGAAAACGTTAGAGGCTAATCAGCCTGGCTGAACTTGGTAGGGAAGGCGATTGTATCATGGTCAGTGCAGGTGAGAAGATGGAAAGCTAAAAAGCAAATAAGCTAAGTAAATAACAACCTTTAAAAATCAGCATTTAGGATTCCTGTATTGAAAGCATTTTTGGTTTTGCAACTGAGCCAAGGATGATCTTCAACTTTGATTCCTGAGGTTTTGAATCTATAGCCAAGGATGATCTTCAACTTTGGATCCTCCTGCCTCCACCTCTCAAGTTTTGGGATTATAGGTATGTGCCATCTTGCCTGGTTTGTGTGGTGTTCAGACCAAATGTTGCATTACGTCCATGCAGTCATTGTACCAACTAAGCCATGTCCCCAGACCAAAGCTGACTTCCATTCCTCACTTCCTCCCTCCCTCCCTCCTTCTCTCCCTCCCTCCCTCCCTCTCTCCCTCCTTCCCTTCCTTTATTTACTTTTACCTGTAGGTACCACAGTGCACATGTGGACAAAGAAGTGCTTGTTGGAGTTGGTTCTCTCTTTCCACTATGTGGGGTCTAGGGATTGAACTCAGGTTTTCAGTCGCGAATCATCTCATTGTCCCAAGGCTCTCTTTCTTTAAAGTGACTCACAATATTGATAGTCTATTCCAAATGAAATCTCCATTAAGATTGGGCAAGAATCTTCAGACATGGTTTCAGAGCTCAGAAAAGGTGACATCTTGGGGGAAATCAAACTGCACATGTACTTTTGGGATATCAAGTAGCCAAAAACATAAGAACAACTACTTGAACTTTTAAGGTGTGACACCGCAGACCACCCCTAGCTACTTCCTGGCCTTCTACCCTATGCCAGACAAGAATTTTCACCCACTACAGCCATATGGTATGGACCATGAAGGGATAGGAATGAGGCCAAGGAGTTTCCCATCCTCCTCTAGGGAATCTCCTATGTGTGGGATGCAAATTTAACTAAAGATAAAGATGCAGGATCTCAAGTCATGGGCCTTTGTTGAAAACTAGAAAATTCTTTATTTTGCAGTGTGCAAAAGAGATAGTATCAGAATGTGTGATATGAAAGCGGAAGGAGACATACTCAGGGTGGAAGGGAATAGACAGGCAGGAAGAAGGGCAGGAGAGGAGGGGGTGGTGTGGGAAGAGCCAGAAAAGCTAAGTATGAAAATGCCACAAGGAAACATTACTTTGTTTGGTAATTATAAACCTAAATTAGCTTCCTTAAGAAGATAAGGAGAATCAAGGATGCTGATAAGAAGGAGAGGGGGTTAGCCCAATGGTAGAGCACTCTCCTGCTATGTGCAAGGCACTGGGTCCATCTTCGGCAGTGCAAAACGGAATGAATGGGGCCTGCTGAGATGGCCCTGTTGGTAAAGAGGTGCTGTGCAGTCATGAGAACGAGAGACCCAGCTCCAGCATGGACTTAAAGAAACCAGGCATAGTGGTACCCTTACATGCTCCTGCTGAGAAGTTGGGGACAAGTGAATTCCTGGGACCTCCTGGCCACTCAACCCAGTCAAGTCAGTGAGCCCCTTGTTCAATGAGAGAACCTTTCTCAAAAGGAAAATAGGAAAACAAAACACCACCACAACAAGAATATGGATGTCTCCTGAGGTATGACCATGATACCCAGGCCCAGAGTTAACTTTCACCCTCCACAAATGGGCACACAAATGCACACACAAAAATGCACACACAAAAATGCACACACAAAAATGCACACACAAAAATGCACACACACACACACACACACACACACACACACACACACACACACCTACACAGACATGTGAACACAGAGATATGAAGTAGTAAACAAATAAATGCTTAGAATACTGGTAACAAAAGAGCAGGCCAGCCAGGCTGCCAAGCAGAGCCCCTGGTACTAACTTTGTGGGTGTCCTGTTCTTCCTGATGGAGAAGGACCCAGATTCTCTCACCTTCCATTTCCAATGGTTAAAAAGCCATTATCAGTTGTTCCTTTCCTGTACAAGGAAAGAAAGACTCAGGGTTGTGCTGTGCTCTAGGCCATCTCCCTAGGCTTCTCTCAGGTACGGTCATCATTTTCCTGTCTTAGGGATTCAGAGACCCTCATCATCACAGATGTGAAACAACAGGAAAGTCAGCCTGCTGCCATTATGCCTCTTAATTACCCACTTGCATGAGCCCAGGAGCTGCCCTCACCGCCATAACATTTTTCAGCCTGCCTCTTTCCAGCTTGGCTCTTGCCGTGACTCTTTTCCATTCCTTTTGAGTAGGACCGTCGGTCCTCTGTGTTGTGCTCAAAAGAGACATTTTATCTTTCATTTTTCATCTTGACATGTCTTGGGAGGCCCTCACCTCTGTGATGTAGAGCCCTGTCTAATTCCCCGAGATGCCTGTGTGGGCCTCCACCAGCCCTGCAGAGTCCTGGCTTGAATGCTGGTTAGATCAAAGATGCCGACTTCCTCCTCTCTGGGGAATGATGCTGTAAACAATGTGATTATTCAGAATGACAAATACTTGCTCTCCCATCATGCAGCTTCCTATAGTTGAGAGAGAGTCAAAGGAGGGCTGTCCTTGCTGCCCATTGCTACAGACATAATTTAGATCTTTTCATTTTTGTTCTCTGTGATGTTCAGGCATTTGGAATCAGAGTCTGCTTGCGAATGGAAAGTTCTTGGGAAATTTGTACCTATGTATATGTGATGGTGTAGCTGGAGCATAAAGCAGACCTGGTGTTCCCATCTTCTCCTAATTAAAGTGTTTCCACATAACTTGACACAGAGAGTTCTATTGTGAGAACAGTGGGATATATTTTTCAAACAACTGCAATCATACACAGGAGTCTATGAAACAAGTATTCATTGTACTTTAATAATAAACAACTCTGTGTACTTGGAACCGCATAATCATTTGCTTAAGAATCCTTTGTCAAAAGCAATGTGTGTGATGATTCATTTAGATTTCTAGAGTCAGGAGGAGGTGGTGGCTGTAAGTATGTAAGGGCGACACAATCGGAAAATCCCAGTTCACTCAGGCAGACAGCAGAGAGGACTGGTTTTCTCTTTGCAGCCCTTTCTTTGATTCCAGAGCACTGTGTCCTCTGCATAGATGCAGAAGGACATGGAATCCCCTTTGGAAGAAGTCAGTTGTAAGGTTCAGGTCAGCATGAGCTACCTAAGCTGTTCAAGGCAGGCCCTCTATGCTTAATGAGAGTCTAACTCAAAAGTCAAACAAACCAAAACCCGAATCGAATTAGACTAATTCTGAAGTGTATACAGAGTCCTGGGAGATGGCTGAGTTTTGATAATGCAAGTATAAGAACCTGAATCAGAATCCCCAGCACCCAGACAAGAAAACCAGGCATGGTGATATGTACGCCATCGTCATGTTGAAGAGACAAAGACAGGAGGGTTGCTGGGACTCCCTGGCCAGACAGTCTCGACTGATATTGAGTTACAGGTTCAATGAGAGACCAAGTCTCAGAATTACAGTGGAGAAGTGCTGTGGAAGATGCCCCAAATTGACCTCTAGCCTCCAAACACATGCATATACATGTGCACACATGCCCACATATGAGCACATGTGAATGTAACCGTCAACTCAAATTAACTCCCCATTGTCATAATTATATGTCTCACACATTTTTCACTTTGTATTTTCATGATTTCCTCCATCACATATGTTTTAGTCACTAGTGCTATACATACACTTTGAACCAGCTTAAGAAAAAAGTGTTAACTAATGGGATGGGGACATCTTGATATAGAGTTGACATATGGCAAGGCCTAATGAAAGGGTTCAGATGATATCACAAAGAAGGCCTCTTCTTGCCTCTCATACCCCTCTGTGTTCAAAGGCTGTTTCCTCAATGTGGCAAGATAGCTGCCTTCAGGTCCTGTCATACATAGAGTACACATTCATACAAGCAGGTAAAGCACTCATATATGTAAAATAAAAATAAGTGAATCTTTAAAAAAGGATCAACTCTCCAGTCCAAGGTTGCAAATATTTACTCTCCTTCTTTTAAGAGATCTCTAGTCTTAACTCTAACATCCAGCCTGATGAGCAGTTTGTAAGAGGTATCAGACAAGGACTTGTCTTCATACCAATACCATTTGTTGAGTAGACTGTCCTTACCAATGAATTTCGTAGGCAGTTTAAATCTGTTTTGACACTAGGCACCTCTTTGGGATGGAAAACTTAGGTAATTCAAATATGCAAGGTATGTTCATTCTCCCATGTGGAAAAATTGCACTTTTACTGTAGGAAGAGTACTTCCTTTGTGTTCCTTTTCTCCTGTCACTTGGCTAGATGAGTTGGGCACTTGTTAATAAGGATGGGACTTGAGATGAGGAGGCTGGGTGGGAACACAACTTGATTTCCAGTAGTATGTTCATATGTTGTGTCCATGTGACTGAGATAATCATATGGCTATACCTGACTGTGCTGAAGTATTTGATTTATGTATATGTTATATGTCTCTACTTTAAGATACATAAACAAATGTTGATTCATACCATATGGGGTACAGACAACAGACCAAAGAAACGATTTTACCCATGCCAAACTTGGTGAAGCGTTTGCTTGCTGTGGTTACATGAAGGGCTATGGGTGAGTGGGGACCTGCAGGGCTATGTGTAACTCAAAGGCAGCTGCATTACAAAGAAGTCACCCTAGCACAGCAATGGCTAATGTATCTTCATTGCTGGAGCTCCCTGGAGGATATGCAGCAGCCTTGCAGGTGGACTGCATCCCATTCAGCAGTCTTCATTAAGGTATGAATCTCCTAAGATTCAGGACCTTCCCAGACATATGAGTGTCGTTTGTGTTCTGAATCTTGTGGAGCCTCCTTTCAAGAGGGAATGCTTCTATTTAGAGGAGACAGCTGCCTGAGGGTATCTTAGCAGATCTCCGAGCAAGGCCATTTTCTTTTTCAGTTGTGTATCCTGTGCCATCTGCTCCACAGATTAAACCATCCGTGAACTGAAAATAACTTATTAAAAAATAATGCATTTCTACTGATCATGCATAGATGATTTTTTATTGTCATTACCCCCCCACACACACAAAAAAAAGAAGCAGTACATGTGCTTTATTTACATGACCTTTAAATTATGTCATGTATTTTAAGTCATTTAGAAACAATTAAAAATCTATAGGAGGTTGCACAGAAGTTACTTAGTGGATTTAAGTATCTATAGATTTAATTATCTGTAGATGGGGCTGAGGTTTGGGTCCTTTGTGGATAGTGGATCACATCTAACTATGCACACACACACACACACACACACACACACACACACACACACACACGCACACTTCCCATGTTAGGAAAATTCATTTCTAGTTGAGAATCAATGATGTAAATAAATATGAATATATGGAGACAGATAGATATATGTATACCTAAAGATATACCCATAACACATTCATACATATGTACATACAGCTTTAAATTAAGTGGTTGCTGGAACAATTTTATGAATGAATGAGCTCTCAAGAGGAGAATATCTTGAAAAACTTTTCTAAATTTCAAAAATACGAGATTTTTCTTCCTTCTTCCTTTTAGCTGCTGGTTGTTAACAAAACTGCCATTAAGATTGATGTATTATTTTCTTTTTCTTACTTACATCATTTCTGTTAAATGTAACCTATCCATTTTTATGAATCATTACAGAAAATTTTTCGATCTCCATGTAGATTCCAGCATACAAATATAGCCTACGAAATCTCTGTACAATTATTCACCCAGACAGTTACTGTGTACTGAAGTTGGTTGTATGGTCTCCAAGCCATTCTAGCCTTTCCTTTCCCTTTGCCTATCAGCCACCGAAGAAAACAAGCCTCTCACTATTATAGCCTCCTGTGAAACAAGCCAGGCAGCTGTAGCAGGCAAGATGCACAGGAGAAACACTATGGTAGGCTTGTCCCCATCTAAAAGGAAGGACTTGGATTTGATCTCTGTAACTATCTGAAAATGCTGGGCATTGTGGCATGCACTTGTAATCTTGATGCTGAATATGTGAAGACAAGACCCCCACCCGAGCTTGCCTGTCAGCCAGCCTAGAAAAACGGCTAGCCATTTCCAGGCCAGTGAGAGACCCTGTCTCAGTAAACAAGTAGATAGCACCCATAATTGAGGTTGCCTTCTGGCTTCTGTAGGCACATGTGTACATGTTCTTGCACACTTGCACACAGACATACACCTGTACATGTATGCACACACACACTTATACACACACATAGGCACACATATGGAGCCTGTTACTGCAGGAGTCTACCTTTCACTGGGCTATGTACCATCTGCATCTTTAGAAGGTGATGTGTGGGGGTACTTTCTAGCCTCTGTATGCACATGTATACGTGTTCTTGCACACTCACCCACAGACATACACCTGTACATGCATGCATACAAACACACTCTCTCTCTTTCTCTCTCTCGTACACACACACACACACACACACACACACACACACACACACACACACACACTTCTACACACACATGGGCACACACATGGAGCATACTATTGCGGGAGCCTACCTTTCAGTGTACTGTATACCATCTACATTGTTATAAGGTGATATGTGGGGATATCATAGTTTTCTGGGTACCAGATTGTGAGACTCCTGATGCAAAAAATCCATTGAACTAGCCATGTGCAACAGAAGACTAGAAGGAACCTTCAGTACATCAAAAGGTCACAGTGAAACCTGGGGCTGCTAGTCCACCTGATTGTCATAGAAAATATACAATAGGTTCTTTTTTTGTTTTTGTTTTGTTTGTTTGTTTTCAAGACAGGGTTTCTCTGTGTATCTTTGGAGCCTGTCCTGGAACTCACTCTATAGCCCAGGCTGGCCTCGAACTCACAGAGATCTGCCTGCCTCTGCCTCCTGAGTGCTGGGATTAAAGGTGTGCGCCACCACCGCCCAGCATAATAGGTTCTTTAAGATTGTGATCACTGTAGATCAGGTTCATTTTCAGCCAGACACAGATGTGGTTGGTCACCCAGAACCTCATCATCATCTATCTGTGCACGTGTGTGTATCTCATATATGTAGCACTTGTGCAAATTTTACACATGTGGTCAGACTCAGTGTTTATTGCACACTTTAAAAAGCCAGTTACATGTTAAGACATCTTTGTCAGGACATAAATCTCCAATTAGTATTTCAAATGACTACATGTTATTTTGTATTATGTACCAACCCAATTTATCTAACCATTATTCTGCTAATAAACACTTACACTTTAATTGATTGGCTATTACAAGTAATGCTACAGTCTAAATTATAAAACTGTTATTCTTGCCATCTTCCCATAATTAATCCTTAGAAAAGAAGAAGGAAATTTAGATAAATAAGAAGGCAACATGTCCAGGATTATATGTGACAGCCTGAACTAAGGAAAACACTGAAAGTTCAATATAAGGGGACTTGCTAGTAATAATACATTACTTGCTAGTAATGTGTGTATTTATATATATATATATATATATATATATATATTATAATAATATATGTGTGCCAACATATGTAATATGCAATATTTCTAACAAGTAATATAGACTTGTTAGTAATAATATATATACAATATATACCAACATATATAATATATGATATTACTAACAAGTATGTATATGAGTGTATGTATACTATGCATAAATATATGTGTATATATACATATAGACATATATAAATCATTATAGATGATTCATATCAAATCATCAAGTATAGATGTATATAGATAAATCATTGCAAGCTATAGTTTTTTAAGAATATTTATTCTTAGGAATATATTTATATATTATTTGTTAGTAATATGTATTATATATTACTAATAATATATTATGCCATATTACTAACAATTATGTATATGAATGTATGTATACATAAATTACACATGTGTAAATATAAATGTACATAGATAAATCATTACAAGTCATGGTTTTTAAGAGTATTTAGTGACAAAAGAAATAATTGAAAATAAAAGACATAAAAATACCCAAAAGTTCAACCATAAAGCATGATTGTATTCCATATAGTCATAGGCTATCAAGTGAAAACTACCTAAGACCTATCTCAACATTGAAAGACTTGTTCTTTCTGGAAGGTCAGATGTTCTGGGAGGCTCTGGATGTTCTTCAAATAATCTGACATGAGCTTTTGGTGTTTTCTATGGACTTAAATTTGACTTCCTTCAGCCAAACACCTCTACTGCACATATCACATATGTTTCTGAGCACTATGGGAAACATGGATGTCAATAATGGCACTATCGTCGCTCTGCATTAGATTTAAGTAAAGTGGACATCTGTGACTTGAATCCTTTTCATGTTATAGCCACAGAGTTCTCTCATGGTTGGGTTTTTAAGTTCATGTGGGGTTGGCAATAACAGTCCCTTACAGATTGGATTTGGTATCAATAACTAGAAGCTAGTGAAGGGCCATACCAATATTTCCTGCCCCAGACTATTTTTATTCATGAGTTAAAGTATGCTGAGAATTCACTTTACCCACCTTAACATCCCCTGTGCAGCTCAGAATAACAAGGAACTATAAAAACAAGCTGAGTGGCATGTCTAGGAGATTTGTGTGTGTCTCACAAGTGGTAAGGGACTGAAGTTCGATAATAGAATGCCACCATGTTTCACATATTTGATCTTAGATTTTTTTCCTGTGTAAACAAACACATCTCCACTGTATCTCCTGACCAGGCTAGGTAGTTCTACTTAGTGACCCTGTGGCAGAGTAATTAAGGGCAAGGTTTGGAGGTGACCAGACTATTTTGGTACAAATCTCTGCTACACCTTGCCTCTCCCAAGCTGGGCAAGAAAGTATATTAAGCCTCATGTGCATCTCAGGTCTATTCTTTGCTAATGAAATCAGCAAGGGCGTACAGCATCTTGGGCTGCCGCTGTCCGTGTGTTAACACTTGTAAGGTAACTAGAGTAGTTCCTGAGCAATGTTCCTTCAGCTGACGTTCTGAAGTGGTATGCAGTGATACTGAACTTGGTGATGCAAGTGCTCTGCTGAACATAATCTACATCACATAAATGCACAAGAAATTCCATTGCATCATTATCTTCCCCTGGAAGCCCAGGGACCACAGCATCTTCACATCTTGCAGAGTTAATGGAACAATTTGAGAAGGAGTGTTAGGAATCTACTCATTGCCCCTCCAACATCCTTTTCCTTTTTGATTCAAATATGTCATTTTATTATTTTATTTATGAGAGGAAGAGAGAGAGAGAGAGAGAGAGAGAGAGAGAGAGAGAGAGAGAGAGAGAGAGAGAGAGAGAGAATGGGTATGGGCATATGAGTGTCTATAGAGACCAAGACTGCAGTCTTGGTTTTTTTAGCTCTTAAATGGTCTGACATCTAAGGTTTTGGGATATGGTCTCTAATTTTTTTCCCTCTCAAATGTTTCCTTAAAATTAATGATGCTATGGCCGGGCAGATGACTTGGTCTGTGAAGTGCTTGCTATTGAAGCAGAAGGACCTGGATTCCGTCATCAGAAAATTTGTTTCAAACAGCAGTGTCAGTTGGTGAGGGCTTGACATCCATGTGTGAGAGGAGGAGACAGGAGGATCCCTGGAGTTTCCGGGCCAGCTGGCCTTACTTACTTGGCAATCTCCGGCTAATAAGAGAACCTGTTTGAAAAGGTGACAGGCACCTGAGGAAAGCATTTGAGGTTGGTCTTCTGGCACACACGCACACACACACACACACACACACACACATCCACATGTACACACATACACAGAAGTGTTCAGTGGTGCTAACAAACATGACATCTGCCAGACAGAACTGTTTCCCTCCTTGCTACCTGACCCTCCACCCCACCCCCCACTGCCTGCTGCATCCTGTTCCTGCTGAACCACTGGCTGCCAGACGGTCCCAAAGCAGCCCCTCACATGTGCGGTTACAATCATGTCTTATTATAGCTTTCAAAAGACGCCCTCTCATTCTGCACCCTTGTGTTGATAGAGGACTTCTGGCTTTCTGAAAAGAAACAGATAGCATGGTCTCCAAACCCTTTATTTCCTTCAGCTGATAACTGCTCTGGCCAGCGATGAACGGCGCCGTGATTACAAGATGTAATTTACTTCAAAGGACAGCTAATATGACTTCTAAACCTGTCATCAGTTCTGGGGAAGCAGAGCTGAAACAACGAAAGGGACAAATCTGAATCCACCTAAATATCTTGGTCTGGCTGAATTACAAGTTTACAGATAGAGTGCTTAGCAAACAGCCCCGTTAGGAAACATTTGTCCTCTTGCACACACAATATAAGGAACAAGCGTTACGTTCTTTTATGTGGATCAAGGACATAGGCAATGTAAGAAAGAGAGAGAGAAAGTCTTTAAATGGCACTAAACTGCTGCCCCTGTGAATTATACCTGGGGATATTAACTGGGGAATCAGATCTGTAAAACCCTGCTAATACGACTAAACAAAGTTGCTCAGGGGATGCCCTGAATCTCAAGACTGAGGAAAACAGCCCCTTAAAGGTGATTACAGCCAGAGTTGTACTCACTCCCTGCAGAAAGGGCACTGAAGGCAGAGGAATGAAGAAAATACTTTCAAACTTTTGTGTCAAACCAGAAATCACAGAGTAGCAATGGCTTAGGGATTTAAATAACCCTTTTCACCCAATTCTAACGCTTTTGTGTTTTAAATTGAAGAATAGAAAGGAATTAGATACCCAGTTTGGGATTTTTTTTTTAAGATCATGAAATAGAAGTCTTTTCTTTTTGCTGAGTGACTAATTGAGCCAGTGTATGACTCCAGTTTGGGCTCCAACCCGAGAGATAAGTATGCAGCTTTTAAGCTGTTTAAGGGCTACCATGTCCAGGGAGCTTGGGGAGCATTTCTTATTCACTTGCTCATTATTCCAGTTGAGTTGCTTTGTAGGTACCTGTCTGAGCCTCATTTCTGTTGCTGTGATTAAAAAAAGATAAAGAAACAAAAACTGATAAAGAGCAACTTAAGGGAGAAAGGTTTTGCTTTATCTTTCAGTTCCGGAGTACAGTCCATCACCACGGGAAAGACAAGATAGGATGTGAAGCTGCCAGTCACATCACATCACAGTCAAGAGCAAAGGAAAGCAAATGAATGCATGTGTACTTAGTTCTCGCCCAGCCCATGAAATGGTGCAACCCATGTTTAGGGTGGGCCTTTCCATCTTAGTTTTGCCAGCTTTGAAAATCCCTCACAGACCAACCTGACTTAGGAAATGTCTCATTGAGACTCTCTACAAAGATGATTCTACGTTGAGTCACGTTGACAGTTAAAATGAACCGTGGAAACAGCATAGCTAGACTCTAGGGGAGTCATAAGGCAACCTTTACCTTTGACCTCGAGTTGAACCCCAAAAGTGCTCTAAATACATGGAGCAATGCAGGAGAGAGACATGGTCTGCTGCCCATTGCCCACACTGGTCTCTGAAGTCAGCTCAGGTTAAAGGCAGGAAGTTCTTTCTGTCTTCCCTCCCACCCCTGGTCCTTAGAGTAAGGTCATTCTGGACCTCTGCTGTACACACAGACAGGGCAGGCCAAGCATATAGGAACGGGCCCATTGTCCTTTATCTCCCGAGGTACATTGTGGAAACAAGAATCAGCAAGGCTGGGCTTGACCTAAACCTAAACAAACAAATCTGCACTCTTCCAACATCTGTCCTATGGCACAGAGCAGGATGCTGAAGAGGGAGGAGCCACAGTAGGAGTCTTACATAGCAGTGGTCCCCACAGAAACACTACCAGATTATGCTCAACTCACTTCATTGAAATAAGCAACCCTATGCTCCCATTGTGTTGGCCAGGGGATCAAAGGCAGAAGCGAAATGACCAAGCTTGGCATGAAGAAGGAACGGATTCCATTTCTTCCCATTCTCTTTATTGTTCATTTCCTAAGGTGCTTTTTGGCCATTTGCGTATTTCCCCCTTTGTCCTTCCTTTCCCCTCCCCCTCTCTTCTTCACCCCACCCCCATTTTCTCCTTCTCTTTTCCAGACTTCCAGTCCCTCTTTCCTTGCCTTCTCTTTACCTTCCTCCTCTACCCTCCCCATCTTGCATTTATTTTCTTTCAAGGGTCTTGTGTACCCCAGGCTAGCCTCCAAGTCTCTATGTAGGATGACTTTGAACTCTTTATCATCTTGCCTCCTCTTTCCTAGACCTAGCACTATAGACATGCACCACCACAGTCAGTTTGGTGTATTGCTGGGGACTAAACCCAGCACTTCACGCATACTGGTCAAGCACTGGACTAC
The DNA here is from genome assembly GCF_049852395.1 of Peromyscus maniculatus bairdii. Lineage (NCBI taxonomy): Eukaryota > Metazoa > Chordata > Mammalia > Rodentia > Cricetidae > Peromyscus > Peromyscus maniculatus. The sequence continues at coordinate 8,954,675 of NC_134859.1, read as the reverse complement.
GTGAGTTCCCTCCCTAGCTCAACTAACACATTTTTCTGTAGAGAAATGAGTATTTGAATTCTTTATCTATTTCTAATTTTATTGTTTGTTGTTGGGTTTTAGGAGTTCTTTATATATTGTGGATATCAGTTAATGTGTTATCAGACACCTGACTTACACATATATGCCCCTGTTCTGAATGAGGCTTTTGACAGAGTCTTTTGGGTACATAATCATGTCTACCTGTGATAAAGTCTAAAAAGTCTGTGTTTGACCTTTCATTTCCTGCTGCTATTGCCACAAGTTACTTATAAGTACAACAGCAAACTACATTTGAACAGGGGATACAGCCCAGACATAAGACTGCTTGGTACTCTGCCTAGAAAACACAGGGGTCAGTAAGTGCTCAACAACAGAGCTGGTCTCTGCATTTCATGCTGCTCACTCAGAGAGCCCACCTGTAGGACAGGATGCTGGCCAGTGCTGGAAGTAGGAGCCTTGTAGAAGTCCCCTTTTGCCTGCTTCCACCTGGCTTTCCTGCAAGGTGTCTTGGTATCGACTGAAGTACAGAAGACTCACATGCTCATATGTCATCCATATATCTGGATTTGAAAGGTGCTGGAAATATGATCCTTCTGCACTAATCAGGACTCTGTCCCGTGTGTGTGTGTGTGTGTGTGTGTGTGTGTGTGTGTGTGTGTACAATTGTTTGTGGTATTTCTGTGTGTGTATGTGGTGTGTGTGCATGTGTCTGTCTGTATGTATGTACGTCTGTGTGTATATATGTATATGCCTGTGTGTGTATACATGCATGCCTGTTTGTATATTAACATACGTGTGTGTGTGTGCCTGTGTGTACATATGTGTATGTATGGTGTGTGAATGTTTGTGTGTGTATGCATGTACATGTATGTGTTTGTGTGTATGCGTGCACACTTCTGTGGTGTGAATGCATGAAATGGACAGAGATCAATCTCAGATATTATTCCTTAAGTGGCATCTACCATGAATTTTGTGATAGTGTCTCTGACCAGTATCTGGAACTCCCAGTTATGCATGGGTGGTTGGGCTTAGCCAGTGAGCCCCCAGGATCCTGTCTCTCTTTCCTTAACACTTGGATTGCAGGATACAGCAGCATGCCCATCTTTTTATGTGGGTTCTGGGGGCTGAACTCGGGTCTTGTGCTTGCGAGGCAAATAGTTCAGCAGTTGAGATGCTTCTCCAGCCCTGGCTTCATCCCTTTTGTGGCTTCCTGTTGCTTTGGTTGAGTCTTAGAAAAAGGCGAGAGGAACCCCCTTTTCTCAGGAGCAATTAGGACTCCTGCCTGAGGCCCTTTAATGCCTCGGCAGCAGTACACAGCTACAGACTGGAAACCATGGTGGCCTGGAGTAGACAGAGTGCTCATCACTGCTTTTTAGATTACAACAGAATAATGTTTCCATTAATTTCTGCCAGTGTTCCCCACTCATGAGCATCATGTCATTTCCTGCAACCTAGAAGCCAAACAAAGTAAGTGATACAGTTTAGAGTTGCACATGGGGAAATCACCATCACTATGGCAAACTTGTTGAATCATTGCTTCCCTGCTCTAAAGATGGCCATAGACAGGTCTGAATCTTGACATTGATTAAAGACAGGATGCACAAAAGTTAGACTCAGAGACCCAAAAAGAGCATGGTGTAATAGAGTGGCTTAAAGGGGAGGGTGGCCTCTGGGAATGAAGCACAGGCTGTGAGAACTTCATTCCCCTCCCCGAATAGAATCTTGTATGATAGCTCTGTTTTGAATGTTGAAATGAACCTGTTGATAAGAGGTCTGGCTGCCATGCCCTGCAAAGAAAAAGATCTCTGTGTGCATTCCATGTGGACCGGGGATTTAGGACTCTTGCTCTTGTAGCTAGATTACAAAACCTACATATGTCAGAATCACCCAAATAGCTCTTAGAAATCCCGGTGGTAGGCTGGGGCTATGACTAGGTGGATAGTGTGATCTAGGCCTTGGGTTCGAGCCCCAGGACCAGACAAAGCAATAGCGCAGATAAACAGTGTTCTGGCCCCTCTCTAGAGAAAATTCACACATCCCCCATGCGTGGAGCTGGAAATCAGCAGAGGTGAGGCTCTAGGGGAAGGCAGTAGACAGCCAAGGTTTCAGCTGCCTGTGCCATTGCCACAGGATCCCATTCTGCCCCCTTTCTCCTACTGATGAGGACAGCTGGGCTGTGATGCTTGGGTATGAAGACAGGTCTAGTTTTAGGGTTAACATCTGGAAACTTGGCTGCATTTCTGGCTCAAGGTCCTGCTGTTTGGGTATTTTATAGATGCTGACAGATGTCCCTTGAATTCCATTTGCCAGGTGTTCCCTTCATAAAGTTTTGACCATAAATGTTGTGATTTCTCACCTCTCTGAAGCAAGTGGGCCCATTGGGGGAAGTGCTTACAACTTTATAGCTTTTAAAATTTTTATTTTTAGAATTTAGTTCTTTGATAGTTCTTGATAGATTAATGCATTCAATTATACATATATGTGTGTGTGATTTTATATATATATATATATATATATAATGCATATTAGTTACTCTATCTCACCAACTTGTCTTATCTCCCTTGTTAGCTTGTTATCTCTGTCACCTCTTCTTCCTCCCTAACTGCCTTTTCCCAGGTTTGTGGTTTCTGTTTTTACTGTGTGATCCATGTGCACTGATGCCAATCCACTAGGACTGACTTAGTTTGATTTCTATTGTGATAAAACACTATGACTAAAGCCAACTTATTTCAGTTTACCATCATAGTCCATCATGAAGGGAGTTCTGGGAGAAATTCAAGGCGGGTACCTGGAGTCAGGAAGGGAAGCAGAAGCCATAGGAGAATGCTGCTTCCTGGCTTGCTCCCTGTGGCTTCCCCAGCTTGCTTTCTAATACAACACAGGACCACCAGTCCAGGGGTGACACCACCCACAGTGAGCTGCACCTTCTCACCTCAGTGACTAATTAAGAAAATTTTTGATGGTCTTGCTTACAGACGATCTGATGGTGGCATTTTCTCAGCTGAGGTTCCTCTTCCTAGATATGTCTAGGAGTGAATCAAGTTGGCTAAAATAATCTAGCTGAGGAGCTGTTCGTTGGATCCTGGTGGGGTTACTGGTAGACACACAACAGAAGGCAGCGACTCCACATGTCCCTGAATTATTATATAGGAAATGGTTCTGCATTGACAGGGTAGGGGTGGCTAGAGATCACCAGGATCTTCCTGTCTCTACTACCCCGGTTCTGGGATTACCAGTGTGCCACCACGCCAAGCTTTGTACAGGAGTTCTCACGCTTGTGCAGCAAGCTCTGCAGCAGCTAGCCCAGGCATGATTTAGCTTCGGGGACCCAAATTTCCACACCTCAAACTCCAGCTACACATTTTAAATGCTCCCAGCAGCTCATTATCTCCCAGACCTTGCTCGGTAGCAATGCTTAGAAGGCAGTGCAGGACTCTCGGTTTTTAACGAGTTCCTAAGAGAATTGGTCATCTGCTTACTGATGTCCAGCAACCAGGGGAAGACGTAGGGATGATTTTGACTCTTCTAGAGATGTCCTAATTTAGGATATTAGAACTAGAAAGGATGAAAAATCCTAGTTTGTCTTCTAGATTTTTTTTTTTAAATGAAGCATCAGAATACAAGGTTTTATTTCTGTAAGTGCTGTGATGATCAGACCATTTCTCACTGTGGTTGCAATCTATCTCTCTCTCTCTCTCTCTCTCTCTCTCTCTCTCTCTCTCTCTCTCTGTCTCTCTGTCTCTGTCTCTCTCTTTGTCTGTCTGTCCCTGTCTCTCTTTGTCTGTCTGTCTGTCTGTCTGTCTGTCTGTCTGTCTGTCTCTCTCAATGCTAGGCATCTGAGAAGCCCTTCTGTTTATAAATCCATATATCCAAATAGTTCAGTCTCAGTATCTCTATTATGTTTATATGCTCCTCCCTCTATTTACCTCCCTTCCTCCTGGTCTCCACCCATCCCTTTGTGCCTGCCCCTCTGTGTGCATATTCAAGGATAGGACTAATTATTTCAGCCTTTTATGGTTTTTCCACGTAGTTAAATGATTCCAGAATGTATTGACAGTACCAAGGAGTATGGATAACCTTGATCTCCCTGCTAACGGGCAATCCAAGAATAGAGAATGAATGTATTCAGCTTTGAATGTTTTGTTGTCTCCAAATACTCTGCTCCAAGAGTTGGCAGCAGATCATGAGGACTTCTGCTCTGCTCCACCTTTACCGCCAGGAGGCGCAGTTCCTACCCTCCCGGCACTGATCATTCATCTTCAGATGAATTGAGGTTCTGCATGAGTGAAATCCCAGAGTTTGGGAGGCTGAAGCAGGGGGATCATCATGAACCTGGTACAGATAATGAGTTGAAAGCCAGCTTGAGCCACGTGATACCCTGACAGTGGACACCCCAACCCACCCCCACAACCAAATAACACATACTTCAGTGTCTAGAATTTTGAAAGGATTCAATGAGAATATATCTAGAAAATGCCAGAAACACAGAGGAGATATTTCCTGATGTCCATTGTCCTCTTTCATTTTGCTTACCACTACATCTCCCTTGAATATACCTCATGTGGGTGATTCTATATGCACTAGAGAGCAAATGCCCTGGCACGTGTCGGGGTCCTCAGGATTGAATTCAGGTCGCTTGGCTTGGCAGCAGGCACCCTTATATGCTGAGCCATCTCACCAGCCCATTAAGTGTATCATTTTCAAATAATCGCTTGGCTCAAATTAGTTTTGGGCATCATTGTGTGAGGGGGAGCAGTTGATTTATAAGTGAAGGCACACACAGTGCAAGTGACTCCTCCAGGAATGGGGACACTAGAGGGACTGGCCTGACTCTCCTCAGTGTGACTGTTGACTGATTTGGGGCATTTTTAGATTCATCATTTTCTTGTGTACAAACTGAGGTGAGCAGTTCTTGCCTGCATTTGTTGACTGTTTTGTCATTAATTTCCACACTCTCCAAGGCTCCAAACAACAGCACTGTTTCATTAGTGCCCTGGAGGCCAAAAGTTGGCAACTTGCGCAGAGACTAACACCAAGCTACTCCCTTGTCCCTGTTGCTTTCTCAAGCTTGCCAGCCTCATCTCTGTGGAGCTGTGCTCTGAATGCCCCTTAGCTGGGGTTGTGTGGTGTATGTCTTCAGCTTACTTCAGGATGTCTGAAGGCTCCATCTTCACTGTGGCAGATATTCCCTTCTTTTCCAGTCTGACTGATGCTCCATGGTGTGGGTATCCAGACAGCACTGTACCCAGTCCCTTTGAGTTTTGAAAATGGCCTTACCTTCTAACCTACGGCAGGCTTCACGCTGCTCATTGTACTTCTCCTTTCTAAGACCCGGCATAGACATTTCTTCTAGGACAGGTCCTCTAATTGTGATGATTTGTATTTCACCTCTGGGCTCCCTGTTGAAGTCACTGCTGAAGAGATGGCTCAGCGGGTAACGTGCCTGCTGTGCAAGCATTGGGGATGTGAGTACAGATCCAGGTTCTCAAGGAAAAAGCCAGGCGGAGTGTCACCGGGATCCTGTAGGTCCTGGGTGACTTGCTGGCCAGTTGGTCTAGACAAAATGGTGAGCTCTGGCTTTAGTGAGGGACCCTGTCTCAAAAAAAAAAGGGGTGTAAAAGCAATTAAGGATGTCATCCTGATGTCAGCTGCCACATATGTTCACAAGAGATGTTTACATGTGCATATGCACACACATAAATAAATTTATAAAACAAGATGCATTTTTTCATTCAGTTATCTACAATCAATGCACTTTTCTCCAGTTGCTGGACATTTTTATAGTTATAATTATTATCTTTACTCAGGATCTTGTGTAACCCCAACTGCCCTTGAACTCACTATATAACACCAAGAAAGCCCTTGAACTTCTGATCTTCCTGCCTCCATCCACCAAGGTCGAGGATTGCAAGTACATGCCACCATGCCAAGCTTGTGCTATGTTAGGGGTGGAACTCAGGCTTTGTGCATGCTAGGCAAGCACTCTACATCAGCTCCCACCAGCCAATTATGCATATTTAATAGAATTAGCTGTGCTTCTGCTCCCCAAACACTCAGCATACACACATAGCATGCATAAGTATATGCACATAGCATGCATACATATGAGAATAGGCACATGTCTAATTAACATAGACACTTGTTAAGTGTTAGCCATACATTTCTCCTAGCTGAAACTGTGGTTACAGGACAATTAGAATTTGATGGTTAGCTCTTGCTAAGCCTGGGGCAGTTAGTTTTCTGGGTGTTTGAGATATTTGTTTGTTCTAGGGGACTGTCTCCTCAAAAGTGAAGATCAAGATTACTGAACTCAATTAGACAAACAAATCTGCCTTTTGCAGAATCAGGAGCCAAGTGAGTGGAGGCAGGTGCAGGCCTCTACATCTGTGTATGCTTTGGAATCCACGTGATGAATACCGGTGCACGGATTCTGTCAGGCCTGATTAATTCTTCACACTGGTGGTGTGTGCCTTGATCTGTACACAGGATGCTTGCTGTGTGGGTCCCCACAAGGCAGCATCAGCATCAGCATCCAAACAGCTTTCCCACCAAGAGCTTCTCTTCTCTGTCATATATTTTCGTGTCATCTCTGCTAAAAGATTTTCAGTTTGGAAAAGAATGTTCTAGAAGAATCATCTTGGGGAAGCCAGAGTGTGAATGATTTGAATGCTCAGGGTGTGAGATGGTCTGTAAACACACACACACAGAGAGAGAGAGAGAGAGAGAGAGAGAGAGAGAGAGAGAGAGAGAGAGAGAGAGAGAGAGAGAGAGAGAGAGCTGGACAATTTTTGGGTGCACTAAAGAAACCAGTTTTGCTGCAGATCCCAGCTCTGCTATAATGTCTCCCACTGGAAAGGCTTAAGCAGCTACAAATAGGCAGAAGTACTGTGTTTTCTACATGGGGACAAATGTATTAAACAATTCTCATGTTTGGTATACACAACATGACACCTTTAAAGTATGCTGCGCAGTATTAGATGGCTTTCAACATAATTAGATGTAAACCTACTTCCACAATGTTCATGTTGCCTCGAGTGGAGTGAACAAGGTGAAGAATAGTGTATCTCATGTTTGAAATAGGAAGATAAGTAGATAATGATATTTTTAATGGTAACCAGGCTGAAGAGGTAGCACAGTGTGTAAGATGCTTTCATCCAGAGCCCGTGTAAAAATGCCTGATAGTGCATGTTTATAATTCCAGTGCAGAGAGGAAGAAACGAGTAGATCTTGCTGGCCAATAAGCCTAGCCCACTCCCTGAGTTAAAGGCCAGTGAGAAGCTCTGTATATAGAAATGATGTGGGAGGCTTTGGGAGGAAATTTCCTCTTTTGCATAGTAAGTCTCTTTATTGTATGAGGATTCTATAATGCATAAGTAATGTTTTGGGAACTCACCAGAAAGATTCATTTCTTCGTGAAAGGTAGTATTTCTCCTGTCAATATCTTGTCAGAGATTAGTTTTTCTGGCAATGAAATAAGGCTGGTGGCTCAGTGGGTAAAGGTGCTTGGTGATTCCCCAGGACCCACAGAATGGAAGAGAGGGACACCTCCTTCTGTTGGTGAGAAGACACAGTAGAGACCTCTATACATATGCTATGGAATATACATGCATGAACACCACACACAAAATAAATCAATGTTTTAAAAAGTTAAACGCTGAAATGATTATAATTTTAGGTGCATTCAGACCACCTGCAACATAAGTGTATTAGAAATAGATGATGCCAGGCAAAGGGGTACAGAACCCATTGGATCTGAGTCCTTGGTTGGGTTTGTCTCACTGCATTCCACCCATCCTAATGTCATGAGTCAGTAATTGACACCATTGAGAACTTGTCATGAAGAATGTGTGTACATGTCTATCCTGGAAGCTAATGGGGTCTTGGTTGGTTGGTTGGTCTGAGATAGAGCCTTACTCATGGCCTCAAGCTAGGCTTGGCTCCCCATGTAGTCAAGGGTGATCATAAACTTATGATCCATCAGCTTCCACCTCATGAGTGAGTAAGGGGATTATGGGCATTTACCAGGTTTTACCCAGACCTGAAAATCAAAACCAGGGCTCTGTGCATGCTGGATAAGCACTTTATCTTCTGAACTATTTGCCCTACCCTGCTTTGTTTTGCTGTTTTTAGACAGTGGCACTTTTGTATCCCTGACTGGGATAAGAACTTTTTATGTAGAGCAGGCTGTCCTCAAGCTTCTACCAATCCTCCCTTCTCAGTCTCCTAAATGCTGTGATTGCAGGTGTGCCCTACCACATCTTCCTAGTTGATTATTAAAATGAATGAAAGCCTGATTAGATGGGTCTGGTGCATATTAATCAGGACTAGATAAGCTGATCCCATGAGGCACTTTCTTGGTATCTTGTGGCTACTGTAAGAAACTACCATAAGATAGTTGGTTTAGAATAAGAGAAACTGATTTAAGGCAATGGCAGGTTTTCTTTCCCCTGTCCACCCAAAGAAGTTTCTTTCCTAAGCCTCTTTCCTACCTTCTACTGGCTTTCTATACCCTTTGATATTTGTTTGCACACAAATGCATCCTGGCCATCTGACTTCATTTTCACCTCACAATCTGCCTGTGTCTCTTTCTTCCCAAGGTCATTTTATTATGAGAACACCAGTCAGAAGAGGACCCACCCCACTCCATTATGATGTCATCTTAGTTAATTACATGAGCCCTGAATGTGAGACTTTTTCTAAATTATTTTGCATTTGGAATTGATAGATTAAGTCTTCAGCACATTTGAGGTTGTTCACACCTTCAAAATATAGATACTTGGATCCCAACAACACAATCCAATTATTTGTGGTGCTTCTTAGACAGTTTCATTAAGAGAGATAAGCATTGTGATTCCTGTGATCTGTGAGACCCAGGCTGCAGACTAGGGCCACTTAGCTGGCTTTCAATGACAGTTGTGCCTTGGCTTGATGTTGTTGCCATGAGAACAAGCATGACTGCAAATAGTTGTTTCTCCAGTACCTGCTTTTTACTGTAAATGTGATATTTGCTGCTTCTTACTCAGAAATACATTCATCCTTGAAGTGCACCTTCCCAGTAACATGCTCATGGGAAAGGACCTCACTTCCCACCAAAATAAATGAATTCATTCATAGAAAATGCCCATATGATTTCCACCAGTCATTCCTTGCCCCTGGGAAAATTAATGCAAATGTCCAAGTTTCCCTTTTTGGAAAAGTTCTGTTTATAGCTCCTGTCTATTGACATACACATGAGAAATGAGCTTTGCCATTAACAGAAGAAGGATGGAGCCTTCACTATGCTCTCTCCTTACAAATACAGTTGCCTCAGCCACTAATCTGTGTGTGGTATATGATTCTCCTCCCCCGCCAAGTCTTTTCCATTATTAGGTAGAGGAACTGTTTGAAAACCATTGGACCAATCTCTTGACGTTATAGCTTCATTGGCCAAGCTGTAGCACTGGTTCTATTTGTAGACTCCAGGACAACACCTATACTGTCTTTCATAGGGGAGGTTATCAAGACAGACTGATCTGGTCCTGAATTCATTGCTTCTGTGAGCATTGTCAGCGTCTTTTTCAGAGACACAACTTTTCATAATTTCGTGTGTCCTTACATTTCCAACTCTATGACAGCTAGTTAAATAGTGATCAGTGGCTGGTTTCTATCACTGTGGTGACAGGGAGAGAGTCCTCCTCATCTTTGGATAAGTTTTCCTTAGTTTCATCAATATCATCCCCATTGTCATCACCACTACCATCATAATAAACATTTATATTTAAGCTGCCGACATGAACCATCATCAGCAAACCCACATGATCATTGCCATCATTGTCACCTGCACCAGTGGTGGCAGCAGCAGAAGCACTATGGCCGTCATCATCACTGTCATCATCACCCACCACCACCATCTCCACAATAACCATTGTCACAAGTGCTACCACCATCATCACAACAGTTACCACCATCACTGTCTGCCTACCACTGTCACAATAACTACACCAGCACCTTCACCACTCTCCTTCATCCCCACCATGATTATTGACAATATAAATTGTCATTAGCACAATCAGGTTGCCCACCATCACCATCATCATCACCACCACCACCATCACTGACATCCCACCACCATCTTTATCATTACCACTGCATTGTAGCTGCCGTCATCATTTTTGTAACCAGCATCCAGCAGGTAGAGGAGGGCACATGTCTTCATTCAAATTTCATTGTTGGATAAACCCTCATCTATGGAATTTTGCAAAGTGTAATATAACTTAAACAAAGGAAATTGGGGAAATATGATGCTATCTGATTAAGAAAGAAATAGGAAAGATCAAATATTTTAATGTTTTTTCTAACATTTTGAGTCAGATTAAGGCATCTAAAGGTAAATTTCACATAATAACCTTAGCAATTAACCATAACTAATGGATTATCCTGAAATTCTTGTTGTTGGAGAGAGATTATGATCAGTATTAACCCAGTGACATTTCTTGGCTTTGCAAGAAGCAGAGCCTTCTGACTAATGCTGTGATGCCTATACACCAGGCAGAGTAGACTGTGTACCTGGGACCACCTCTGGCCTCTGGCTGCTAATGTACATTAAGTTTTATTGGGACATAGCCACATTCATCTGTTTACAGTGTTTGTAGTTGCTTTGTTACTATGGCAGCACTGTTGCCTTTTATACCAGGGACCACACGTTTTGACTTGGAAGGAACATGTTCTCTGATCCTTCACAGAAAATATATATTGATCCTTTTTCTAGACTCATCTTTATACAGTGTGTGAAGCACCTACACCTACCTTGAGGGTGTTGGCAGATGTTAGTGCTAGGATAAGAGATCCTCCAGGGTCAGATGAGAGTGGAAGGCCGTGGAAGTCTGAAGATGTCTAAAGGTAACTTTAACAGCCAAATCAAAGCTTTTCACACAACAAACTGGTTTTCCCAGATGCCTCTCCCAGATTGTTGTCTCTTTCATCCACACACTGTGATCAGCCTGTGGCATGGTGTCTAGACTCTGATGGCAATGGGGCTACCGTGCTGCATGGACTTTGCTCTTGCTCTCATCCTCTGTGAGGAGAACGATGAAAACAACCTTCAACACAAACAATGCTCTCTGGGTTGAACACAGCACAGGATGCAAGAGGACAATTTGCGGTGTGGAGTCCTAAGCTGAGAAAGGCTTGGTTCTTTCCTCTGGAGTTAGAGAGATTCATGGGAAGTGACAGGAAAGAACCCCAAGAGGTTTGGCTGCATTCCAATTAAAAGGCCTTCCAGACACTTAACATGTCCTCACAGGGGATAGCTGTAGAGGAATGGCATAGGTGAGCCGTCCAGGGAGGGGACAGAAATTTCAGATGTCTTATATCTCCTTCTGCCTCTACGAGTGAGACACTGTCCCTGACATGGTCAGTGCAAAAAACTGCAATTCCAGGGTCTGTGGTTACAAGTCTCTGGCCTCCTCGGATGGGCATGTCTCTTTGCAAGGGGTGATGTTCAGTCCCCCTGGCCTTGCCAGTCGCTGCCCCTGCCATTCATGGCAGGAAAGGAGGGAAGGTTTGGAGGCAGACGCTTTTGTTTGCAGGCAAGTTTGCAAGCATACTAGCCCCTAGTGAAGTTTCTTTCCTGTCTGTGCACGCATTCATGATGTGTACATGTGTGTGAGTGCAGGTGTGTGCTTACCACAGCTTGCATGTGAAGCTCAGAGGACAAGCTCAGGTGCTGATTTTCATCTTGCACCTTGTTTGAGGTAGGGTCCTTTTGTTCACTGCTGTGTGTGCCTGACTAGCTGCCTGACAAGCTTCTGGGCCTTCTCCTGTCCCTACCTCCCCTCTTGCCAGATCTTCCAAATGCTTTTTGAAGGCAGCTGTTGTATTTGAAAGGAATTAATTGGTGCATTGAATTTGGTGAGTTTGGGATCATTTCTTGAGGTCATTTGAAAGTCCTCGAGGTGACTGAAGAGCAAGACAATAGAAGAAAGTTGGGTTTTTCTTCCACAACCCTACCTCAAACCCTAGAAGGTAATTCTTTCAGCCATCTTTTGTTTATCCAGTAGATGCCTAACAAATGCACACTATACAGGACAGCTATACACGTCCATAAAGACTTGCTTTGTCTTCACAGAAGTTACATTCTAGTGGAGGGTGGTGGAAGGTGGAGGCTGGTGGAACAACCTCCAAACAGTTGCACCATCAACCTATCTAATTGTGGTTACACTAAGTGAAAAAGTGAGAGGTTTGAGGGTCAAAGCCAATAAAGAGCACACAGCCCTGAAAACATCACCATTTTCCTCGTCTCTGCAACCTCAGAGGCTGAGAACACCTGCCTGCAATGGAATGAACATGTGGGTAGCAGGTGGATCTACTGAGCATGAGGTGAAATGGCGCTGGATCTACAATCATAGAATAGGATAGAAATGGTAGGTACCTGGGATGCAAGAGCTCGCCCTGAAACTTGCAGAAAATCCTCTCACTTTCACTCTCTCATGCTCACTAGCTCTCCTCCTCCTCCTTCTCTTCTCCCCTTTATTCTACCCCCCCCATTCTTTTGGCTCCTCTTCCTTTCCTCCCTGTTTCTTCCTCCTGCTTCCTTCTATCCCCCTCCCCCCACTCTATTCTCTATTTCCCCTTTCCTCCTCCTCTACTTCTTACTTTTTTCCTTTTCTAATATTTTCTAAATTCTCTCTAACCATGATGGAAGCCAGTTTCATCATGATTTTTCAAAACTATGTGGTCTTTCACCCCCTCAAAATTTGCAGAACAACCTGCCTTATCAGTATCTCTTTCAATTAATGTAATCTTGTTTCTGTTATTTCCACCATATTATTCAATCTGGCGAGCCTCATTACATTTGCAAGTGCATTAAATTGGAGCCTCTCTGGAAGGAGAATGATGATTATCAGCTAATTTAATTATGTTTCTCCATTTGCGGCATTTAATGATGTCTGCCATTGTTGTTGGGGATTCGAACACTGGCTCTAGGTAGAAATTAGCTCTGATCCCATGTAAAGTTTGCGTTATCAGATAATACTTGACAGCTCATTGAGGTGCATGTTCAGTAATTTTTGAGTCTAATCAAAATTGATTTATGTGCAATCAAATTATGGGAATAAAGAAAGAGCTTCAGGAAATTCAGTTGCTGATTATAGTGTTGCCTGGCTCTGAAGTCATTCCAATGTGCATCTCTTAGCTTCATTCCAACATCTCAGCAAGGTCTATACATGTGCAGGGCTTTTGTTTGGAGGAGTTATTTGTAAATTGCATAGTAGTTGAGTGCTGTTGACCTCCTGGTGTGAGTTGGAATGGAGTGTTTTATTTTCCAAGTTTTGTGTCCTGTTTAGTAGCTCTTTTCTGGGTGTCCTTTGAGTGTACCAAGCCTCAAGCCAGTCCAGAAAGCAGGAGAGGTGACCACAGAGGCGGGAGAGTGGGCCTCGCCAGCCCGGGTGCTTATGTTCCACAAGACTGATTTTGTTTCTCTGTCTCTCCTGTGTTTGTCACTTAATTCCAAACTCTGTGCACAGGGGCAGGTGGTGGGTCACTGGTCTGTAAAGTACATGCAGTGCAAGCATGAGTGTGCGAGCATGAGGATCTGAGTTTGGATTCCAGAACTCACAGAGCCACGTGGGCATGGTGGCACATGTATGCAACTCGTCTGGAGATTAGAGACAGATGGAGCCCTGGAATCCATCGGCCAGCCAGCCTTGCTGAATTGGTGAGCTCCAGGTTCACTGAAGGACCCGTCTCAAAGATATTTTTAAAAAGCGCTAAGTTAGTTGTGAGTTTCAGACAACACTTTCATCAATGATTTGGGGGAAAGTATAGAGAACAGCAACAAAAAGGTGGAAAGTGGCAAATGACAGCTGATGCTCGCCAGGCCTCTCCACACAGCCCCCTGAATGCCTGTACACATGGGACTATGTACATATGAGACACAAACACACTCACCTAAAGACACACATAGAAAAAAGTGGGGCCAGAGAACACTTTCCTGGTGTATTCACCTCCTGTAGGTCTTGACTTCCTTTGGTGAGATTAGAAACAGAGAGAGAAGAGAGGAGAGAATGCACCCCAATAAAAATCATGTCCCTGAAACTCATTTCAGCCTTGTGATAGGGGTTTGGGTGAAGGGGAGCATTTGAACTAAGCTAGTTCAAATAAGAATAAGCTACTCCTTGGCTGATGATGTAGCTCAGTGGTAAATGCTTGCCTAGCATGAGCAAAGCCTTAGTTTTGATATTTAGCACTATAAAGAAAAAAAAATGCCTAACATGGTGAAAGAATATGTAAAGTGCCCAGACCATGGTTGAGGGAACCATTTGGGGTGGTGAGATGGGAGTGATGTCTCCTGGACTGTGCCTGACATTCCTGTGACCTACGATGTGGAAGCCTATCTCCACACAAGTAAGTAATGTGTTTAAAAAGTCAAAGAAGCAAAACTGAAAGGAGTCCTCAGTCCTGTGAGACCCAAGGGAGGATGAAGATTCGGTGCAGCATGAAGCAAGAGCCAACATTAGAGAGGCCATAATATATGCCTTAAAAGGCAAGGATAAGCTTGGAAAAAACACAGCAGATATGTGTATTAAAGAGGAATGCCCTCAAGGCACGGAGATACCCGTAACAACCGAGTACCTGAAACATAATCACTCCCTAATGGGGTCATCGGATGCCACTTCTCCTGTGGGGCTGGCTCTCAGCAGCACTAAACGTGTCAACAGCAGTAATGGCATGATTGCTATGGCAGTGAGCAGGTCTCTGGGTGTTCATAAAGGTGTCTGTGGGTCACTGAACATGAATGTGTGTGAACTCGGCCAAGCCTCCTTGCTGCTTTACACATGCCCCCACCTCCTAGAAAGGAAATGTCTTCTTCTGAGATTAGTCCCCCCCCACCGCCCCCCATACTACTACACATGTATGGTCTCTGTGCTCATTCACTCTGCACTCCAGGCAACAGAATTTTAGGAATCTGTACTTTGTTGTAAATGCACTGTATTTATCTCCATGTTCAAACTTTTGTAGCCTCCCCACAAAGAGTTTGTGGGCTGACAAGCACTGATTTTCACCTATAACCTGAGTGCATTGCAAAGGCAGAAGTAAACTTTTATTCTTATTGATTATACTGATTAGTTGGTTGATTGATGCTAGAGCAGACACACACATACACACACACACACACACACACACACACACACACACACACACACACACACATTTAGTTTTGAAACAGGAATTCAAATAAACCCAGGCTAGCTCACACTCCCCATATAGCACAGGCCCTTCCTGACCTCATGGTCCTCCTGTCTCTACCTCCCTTGTATTGGCATGGCAGGTGTGCACCATCACACCTGGTTTATGTGGTGCTGGGGATCAAACTCCTGGATTTATGCATACTATGTAAGCAGCCTTCTTCAAACTAATCTCCATTAATATTTTTATTATATTTTTCACTTGTCTAGCAGTATCTTCCTCCATTAATCTGTATTTTTCTCTTTAAAAAACATATTTCACAGAAAATATCACCAGTGCTCTCCAGCCTTCAAAGGGCTGTAGATCACGAATGTGAGTCCATACCTATCCACAGAACTTTTGTTGATGGAAGTAAAATTTATTTATTTTGAAACATAAACCTTAGGGGATGACATGATGAGGTTTGCCTTCTGTGTGATAATCAACTTGGGGTAGGTCTAGAGTGGCCACCCACCCCAGAGTACAGGCATCCTTCATGTGTGTATTAGAAGCTGGACCTCCATGTCAAATTTTTAATTTCAGAATTAGCTTCAAGTGAAAAGTGAATTTATACACATAATATATATATACATATATACATATATATACATATATATCCCATTTATGATGGATACATAAGATAATAGTGAATATATAGATGGGGTAAGACACAGAGCTGCGGTGGAAGTACTCTGTATCATCAAGAACGGGCCCAGGGAAGAGATAACTTGATCCACTTGGCATAATATTAAAAAGAACACATGTGTCTAAGTTCTATGAGACTGTGCAGATGCCATGTCCGTGACGAGGAAAAAGAAACACCATGTTATTCACCTAATTGAGGATGTTTAACGACTTTTTTTTTTCTCCCAGAGTCTCCCAACAGCTACAGTCCCTGAGAGTCAGCCCTGATTTAGAATTTATTGTTAAAAGACTCATTAATGTCACAAATACTTATGGTGGGATGGACTGTCTTCATTTAAAACCACAGGTTGTGCTTTCGTTTTGACCCCCAAAACATGTAGATAAAAAAAAATCAGCATTAATTGGCAGGATCAATGAGGGTGGGGGGGTACGTGTGGCTGAAATGTCCTTAGAAAGAAGACAGAAGGAGAGGCCCACAGACTTAACTAGGAGTGACAACTAGATTTTAATTAACGGCGGGTGAGTTGGGTGGTCAGCATTTGACATTTAGGTGGATCACGGAATGTTCCTCCCCTCTGAAGCACATTTATTTCAGCTTAATTAGTCCTTCTGAGATGGCCATGCCATTAGCAGCAGCCTCCCCATTTAAGATCCTTTTAACCAGACCTTTTTATTTTTTTTTAGTTTTGATTCCTCTCATTTTCGTAGTAGCTTAATGTTATAAAAGACCTGGACTAACTCATTTTAATGACCTCGCCTGCACAAATGCTAATTTTACATTTGGCCTTATTTCTGTGGTTTTTCATATTCATACATATATATATATATAATATGAATATATATTTTACCTAAGACCATTTCTTTCAGAAGGACAAAAACGGGAAGATTAAACTCCTTGGTGTCATCTGCCTGAAAAATCCCATGGCTTCTCCTGACAGGAAGGTTTTCAAATCCTGCCTTGTTCTAAGCTTCTCTGCTTTGACATCTCATTATTTTACCCAGCTACCTCTGCGTCACCTTCACCCAGTTAATTAAGTAACTCATTGAATGTATTATTCAGTCTTGATTCTTCTCTGTGACAGAGAGGGATGGAGCTGTTCCTTCACTCCACCCTCCTGCTGCTTTCTCTTGCCTCCCTCCAATCTACCCACACCCAAGGCAAGCAGGAGGGAGCACCACAGCATAAGGAAGAGTTGAGCAGGCCATTGTTGTCATCATCATCATTATTAATTATTGTGGGGCTGGGGATGGGACCCACAGTCTTGTGCCCACTAGGCAACTGCTCTACCACTGAATTATGCCTCCAGCCATGTTTTATTCTCTTAAGAAGATGGAGTTGACAGTAGGAAGAGGGTGATCAGGGTCACCAAGGTGATAACAGCTTTACTATGTGAGGGGTGTGGGCTTAAGCATGTCTCTTGCATAATCTGATGCGCTACTTTCACAGCTGTGTGAGTCAAGGACTGTTCTTTTCCCATCCACAGATAGCAAAGCCTTGGTTCAGTTCACAAACTTGTTCAAGTTGTATATCACTTATGGGCATCAGAAACTTAATTTGAACCCACAATGAGCTGTCTCTTAACACATTCTCAGAAAGCATCTTTTAGGTGTTTCTGTATTTGTAGCTAAGTTTGTAGTCCCCACATACAGAATGGGTGATTCTTAGGGTGACAATACCGGAAGGGAGGTGGGCAGCAATGGGTCACCCCAGTCTTCTGATCTGTCACTGGCCAGCACTGGAAGAGAAAGTTGGTACTCTGCTGGGCAAGTTGCCCTCATCCTCTGAGGATGTGGACGCTGTGAATGATTGGCCACACACCAGTGATTCACTAGCCCATGTTTGTGTACATTCAACTCAATGAGAGGCATGAGTAACCCTGCTGAGTTTGTTTGTATTTGGTCAAGGCAGGGATAGTACTTGAGCCTAATGAGTTGATGTCAGCCTGGCTGTAAATAAGACAACATATTTACTATGGAAGAAAAGAGGAGGTATTTGGAGGGAGGTACCCATGGCACAAGCAAGGAATGCAAATATAAAAGGTAGATAAAATATCTACAAAGTCAGAGCCAGAGTTGTTATGGCAGAGGCTTGGAAACTGTGGATCTGAGAGAGAACTGGAGGGGAAGCGGCAAGCAAAATGGAGGAGGGTAAGAGTTAAAGAGAAGGGCACCTGTGTGTATGGCCGTGTGGAGTGAAAGAAGGAGGAGAGAGCAAGAGAAAGGGAGGAACTAGAGAAAGAAAGGAAGTGAGGAGCTGGGCTGGGGTGGTGCACACCTTTAATCCCAGCACTTGGGAGGCAGAGCCAGGTGGATCTCTGTGAGTTTGAGGCCAGCCTGGGCTACTGAGTGAGTTCCAGGAAAGGCACCAAAACTATATGGAGAAACCCTGTCTCGAAAAACCAAGAAAAAAAAAGTGAAGAAGAGTATAATTACTGAAGGTTTCAGAGGAGGAAAAAGAACCTTACCAAGAAGATAATGAAGTATTTTTGAGGTCCCCCCCATTTATTTATTTATTTATTTATTTATTTATTTATTTATTTATTTAGGTTTTTTGAGACATGGTTTCTCAGTGTAGCTTTGACGCCTTTACTGGAACTCACTCTGTAGTTCAGGTTGGCTTTGAACTCACAGAGATCTGCTTGTCTCTGCTTCCTGAGTGCTGGGATTAAAGGCATGCACCACCACCACCTGGCTCCCCCTTTTTATTTTATGAAGTATCTTTTTAGACAGGAAGTCTTTTGGGTGAGGTCAGGTGAATAAGTAAATGGGTCAAAATCTGGCTCAGCCATCACATTCTGCACATTGTTCCCATGATTATTAAGCAAGTGGAATTACCAGCTACAGTGTTAGCGACCCGAAAATGATCCTGAAACAACAATAGAAAACGAAAATAAGTCCTGTCTCCATGGACCAAATGGATGCGAGGGCTGAATAGTCAGAGGCATCAAGGACAGGTGAAGTAATGAAAGCAGATCAGTGGGGCCCATGAGATGATTCAGTGGATACAGATACCTGCTGCCTAGCCTGACGACCTGAGTTTTGTCAGGAGACCTGCACTGGAAGGCATGAACTGACTAGGGAGCTTGGTGGGGAGCTTGGTGGTGCTCTCAAGGGGATAAGGAGGCATTGGAAGTTCAGACGGGCACTCCACAGTTGATGGATGGATCAGGATGTGATGGGCACACCAGTTGTGCATCTGGAACATAGATAGAAATTTTCCTGAACCTTCACGTATTCCTTCCTGAAGGGCAGATATTAATGAAATGCACAGAGTAGCTCTTCCATAGACCCCAATATCAGGACACAGAGGACATCCTTGGCTTAGTAATCCAACATGTACTAGATATAAAAACAAGAAACAATAGTAGATCTGGGACTTCCTGGCCCTGCAGTGGTTAATATTGACCCTCAGCTTGGTAGCATCTAGAATCACAGAAAAGGCAAACTTCTGAGGAAAGGGTGTTTTTAGATTTAGCTAACTGAGGTGGATAGTCCCACTGTAACTGTGGGTGGTATCATCCCATAGCCAGGCATCCCGGCCCGAATAAAAATGAGGAAGTGACCTGGGCACCAGCATTCATCTCTCTCAGCTTTGTGACTGTGGACACAATGTGAGCAACCATCTCATGTTCCTGCCTCTATGTCTTCCACACCATGATGGATGGTATCCTCCATCTGTGAACAGAAAGGAAGCCTTCCTTCCTTAAGCTTTTGTAGCAACAAGAGAAGTATCTAATACAGACCCATTGTATTGCTCTAAATATGACAAGGTGGGAAAAAGATGGAGATGTGATGGAGAAATAAAAAGACAATGTAAACAACATGGAAATCATGTGACTATTTGGAGGCAATAGTTTGTAGGATGATATTCATATTTTAATGATTTATCTTCTTCTTATTATTATTATTACTATTATGTGTATATATGTCTGTATGTTTTTATGTGCATGTGTGTGCAGTGCCCATGGAGACCAGAAGAGGGTGTTGAATCCCCTGAAGCTGAAGTTACAGATGGTTGTGAGTGTTGGGAATGGAACTGGGGTCCTAGTATCGACACCAGCTCCCTGATACTGTTATTAGAATAATGTTACAATAAGCCCAAGTATTTACAACTGTTATCTTTGAACACAAATCCCTTCAAGGAGACAGGCAAATCTCTCACCTATATTGTCAGGTTTCAGTGGAGTAGAAGGACTAATTAGGCTGACTGGGTGATCTGGTATAGATGCCATTCTTGAAGAACTCTTAATAGCTTCATTCTCACATGATAATCCACAAACGCTCTATTTTAACTACAGCAGCTGCCAGGCCTCCTGAGCCTAGGACTTCTTGAGTGAGCTTAAGTGACTGCCAGGCCTGCAACCCCAAAGGGTGACTTGAGCTAACTTTACCAGCTGTGGCTCTTCTGATATTTTCTCTCACTGGAGCTGATCAGCCATCCTAATACCTGCTAGCCTCAGACAGGCAGGAGGACCATCTGAGCTTGCCACCAGGAATATGATGGGAAACAGTAAGCCCCCAGAATAAGGGAAGGGCTTCATGTTTCTCCAGGTCCTGGAGGAAGTTCAAAGAGGAAAGAATAATAGGAGTGGAGGAAAGTCGGGATACAGCATCTGTTGTAGAATATTATTTTAATGTGTGATACTTTTGTTTATGTTGCATTTCTTTAACTCTGTGAAGCTGTGTTACTTTTATGTCTAAAACACCTGATGGTCTAATAAAGAGCTGAACAGCCAATAGCAAGGCAGGAGAAAGAATAGGTGGGGCTGGCAGGCAGAGAAAATAGACAGGAGGAGAAATCTGGTGGGGGGGGAAGGAAGTAGCCAAAGCAGGAGGAAGACTATGTGGGCCAGCCACCCAGATGCAGAGTAAGCTACAGAGTAAGAGTAAGACTTAGAGAAGTAAGAGAACAGCAAAAGCCTCAAGGCAAAAGCCAGATGGGCTAATTGATGTTGAGCAAAGCTGACAAGAAACAAGCCAAGCTAAGGCCAGGCATTGATAATTAAGAATAAGCCTCCATGTGGAATTTATTTGGGAGTTGAGTGGCAGGTCTCCAAAGAGACAAAGAGTAAAAAACAACCAACAGCATGCATCTTCTTTGGCATGGGTTCCTTCACCCTGGGCATGCTTTTCTCTACTCTTGGGAGAAAAGGGTTTTGGCTCCATTCCTGAGCAGCCTTCAAGTCACTGTACTCATAGGGCATAAGGAAAATGTGTTAAGATGTCCAAGATTGAGGCTATACTAAGGTATATGGCCAAGAAGCAGCCATTGTCCATAGGAAGTGGGAAGCTGGATTTTGCTTTAAGGTTGGTGACATGTTCAATAATTTCTTACTTCAAAAATTATTATTTAAAGAAAATTTGTATTTATGTGTTCTCCAGAGCATGCTTAGAACCATGGTTAAATTCAAGGTTGTATGGATTTAGCTAAAATTCTCATTTACGTGATCTTGCTTGCCTGCTTTGTGTCCACGGTGAGGGTTCTTTGTATTGAGTGTGGACAATGGTTAATAATTTAAGAGACTGTTATTAATGATGATGGAATTGCTCAAAGATCTCATGGTTTTATTTCTACTATCTGAAATTTTATAACCAGAATGTGTTCCTGAGCCTCGATGTCAACAGATGCTTTTTACTTCCTGCCATCTCTGTTAAAGTGTAGATGGAGACACCCAGTAACTTGTTGTAAAGGCATTTAGTGTGGAATGTAAGTGGTGGCTGTATTAGCAACCCTGTATTACTTAACCCTGTGTTAACATTCCTTTATAACCATTTCTCATTAAAAAGAGAACATTTCTCAGATGATTAACAAAGACTCAAAGTGGTTTGGGTGTGCTAGTGAGTAAAAAACTGCCTACTTCCACAAGTTCACCCACTTATCCATTTAAACGGGATTTTATGAAGATAGGTATGGTGGCACGTACCTTAATCTGTGGCACATAGGGATGGGGCAGGGAGATTCTGAGTTTGATGCTAGCCTGGACTCCATAGTAAGCCTATGTCTCAAAAACCAATAATGATGATGATGATTATGGCGGTGATGATAATAATAACAGCAGGTTCCTATGTGCTGTGTTACTACTTCAAGAGAAAGAGCACGAGGGTTGGAGGGGTGCCTGAGTCCATAACGCTTGCTGCACAAAGATGAGGATCTGAGGTCAAATCTCTAGAACACAAATAAAAAGACAGGAGAGAAGTTACTTGTTTGTAATCCTAGCCCGAAGAGGTAAATACAGGGAGGAGCTCGGGGGTTACTTAGGGATAGTCTAACCAAATTGCTGCGCTCCAGGTTCAATGAGAGATTCTGTCTTGAAAAATAAGGTGGAGAGCAACCAAAGACATTCAACATTGGCCTCTGGCGACTACATTAATGAACACATACACTAACATGTATACACAGTGAGACAAAAAAAAAAAAAAGGAAAGAATGAGGATGGATAGGGGTGGAATCAGAATCACTAGCAGAGCACTGAGTCACCAATCTGGAGCTGCAGGCCGAGTGCTGTCCTCCCTTCGTGAGTGGTGTGCAAGACCCAGAGTTAGCCCTTTAATGCTGCAAAAAACTAAAATCAAGGAAACCTTCAAACAAACAAACATCAATCAATCAGTCACTGGCTTTTGAGCCAAACAAACCAGGTCCATGTTGCAAAGCCAACATTCCTCAGCATCGGCTCTTTAACCCTGGGTGAGAGATGCCATCTCTTTGAATTTGCTTCCTCTAAAGAGGACAGAGTCTTGTAGCCCCTTATGGGAATTAGTGTCTTCTGTATAGTCAGTCATTCTTTCATATCCGTGGTTAATGCAGCCTTAGAATCAAAGTATTTAGAGAAAAAAAAAACGAATCTGTACGGAACATGCACAGATTTTTCCCCTGTCATTTACTAAATAATATCGCATAGCAACCATATTGTCATGGAATTTCCTTGTGGTAGGTGTTATCATCTGGAGTTGTTTAGGAGCACAGGTGTCCACATTCCCAGTGATTAGCACGAATCTGCAAACACGACAGAGGTGCTCAGTTACATCAGTCTTCATGACTGGGGCTAGTCACCATTTGTTTCCATCTTTTTTCATTTCAAATTTTGATTATTTCTCTCTCTCTCCCTCTCTCTCTCTCTCTCTCTCTCTCTCTCTCTCTCTCTCTCTCTCTCTCTCTCTCTCTCTCTCTCTCTCCCCCCGTGTGTGTGTGTGTGTGTGTGCGCGCGCGCACGTGCATGTGCGTGTGCATGTGTGTGTGTGTGTGTGTGTGTGTCCTGATGTCTGTATATGCCTTGTGTGTGCAAGTGCCCTCATTCCCAGCACATCATAAGGAATGCAGTGCTTAGGCCCTCTCAGGTATGGCCTGGATTTCTGTCATTTGTTGTCAGCACAAAAATGACTCTTTCCTCAGAGGGGCAAACTTGCTAATATGCAGGAGAAAGTAATCCAAACTTTCAAGAGAATGTCTTGAATTCTCTTCCTGCATCTCAGCTCAAAAGCCCCATTCTGTAAGTACATATGGCACCTGTGGAAAAGAGTGAAGAGGCAGGGAAATGTAATTTTCCTCAACTGTCTATTTTCAGGTACATCTTCCTTGTGCTTGAGTAAGAAGATGGTTGTTTTTGTAAAAGGAGTTTTTGCAGTCTTGCGCACTGGGACCAGCATAGGCACACACTTTCTTTCCTTGTGAGGGCTCAGTTATTTCCACAGGGGTCCTCGACTCACCCTTGGGCATCAGAATTTCATAGCTAATGTATTGAAATGTACATGCCTGTTGTGATGAAATGCCAAAAGAAAACACTGCCATGTATTTCTAGCATATCAGCTTGCATCTCTATATTGTCAAAGTTGGGAAACAGAAGTAAGAAACTGGTCAGCTCTGTGGGTTTTGTTTATGTGTTTGTGAAGGGCATGGTGTGTGTGCACGTGAGTGGGAAGGGCAGAGTTTGACATCAGGCATCTTGCTCTGTTGTTGCCCAGCTTATTTTCATGTAATTTCTTAAATTAGAATATAAGGCATTAGGCATTATTATGCAGCTTTGAACAAAGTATGTTTTAGTAGATTTTCTTTTCCTTTCATCTTCCCATCCCCTGAGTTCACTGTGGGACCAGGACTTTGCCTCCAGTGGCCCCAGAGTCTACAATGGGACCTGGATTTTGGTGTCAGCTTACACAGGGTCTTTCACTGAACATGGAGTTTGCCATTTTAGCTAGACTGTCTGGTCATGGAGACCCTCTGACTCCCTCCTTCCAGTGCAGCCCACAGCTAAGTGTACAGATGACACACACCCCCATGTCTGGCTTTTTATATACATACTGATGATCTCAGTTCAGGTCCTCATGTATGAACAGCAAGGGATTTACATATGGAGCCATCCCTGGAATCACTTTTATTATACAATTTATTTAATGTTCATCTATTCATTGGCAAATGTTCTGCAAGAAGGGTTGCCATGTTAACAATTTCTATTCCAGAGTGCAGAATATTCAGAAGACACCTTTGCCAGCTCCACATCTATCCTGGTTTACTGTGGACAGGGAGGGTGGCTATAATGTTGGCCATTTAAACCACATAGACTACATAAGATTAGACCATGAAATTCACATTCGTGACATGAAGGATTGGTGACTGAATCTTCTGGAAAATGCTACTACCCATTTCCCACTAGGCAGTAAAGTGCCAAGTGAAAGATTCAAGGGGAAGAGAATATTACTTCCCAATAAATTAGGGCCTAACTCTGCAGTCTATGTGTGTGTTCTACAGGACCATCGGTTTGCAGGGACAGTGGAGGCCCAGCTCAGCATTCATTTTGTAGAGACTAGAGGCTCAGCTCAGAATACTCAACAGGAAGTCTAAGAATGCTAATTTCTTCTCTTAAAAAAATCCTTTGCACCAGCTCAGTTGACCTTCAGCTGTTTGCTTCCTCTTTAATTGGCATAAATCTTACTCTGACAGTTGGGTGTCTCTACAGCATGTCTAATTCCTAAGAGGAAATTAAATATTGAATTAAATGGTTTTGCTGAGTCCTTGTAGCTTTGGGCTCTTACCAGGCCGTTGGTTCAGTGTTCAGTGGGTGTTGAGTTGGAAGCCTCTGTCAGCATCATTTCAGAGGATAACAATATCTTTAGAAACTGCATCTGAGGTGGCCTCCATGGGTCCATTTAACAGACTGAATGGCAATGACTTGGAAAAATTAAAGAAATCTCATACATCTTACTTAAGTTGAGAATCATGATAAAAATCACTTTAGAGGGGTGGGGAGGTGGTTCACTGGGGAAGAGCACTTGCTGTGTACACATGGTGACCTGAGTTTGGATACCCGGCCACTGCAATAGAAGGGCCTGCTGTGGCTGCCGGAGCCTGTGACTCTAGGACTGCAGTGGAGGTAAGGGGCCAAAGGGTGACAAGGGGCAGGAGATGATAGGGAATGGAGACACGAGGGGCTCTGGGGCTTGCTAGCATCCAGCCAAGCTCCAGGTTCAGTGAGAGACCCTATCTCAAGGGGAGAGGCAGAAAGTGACAGAGCAGTTGTCATCCTCCTGTGGCCTCTGAAAGTACAAGCATGGGTGTGTGTACCTGCACAAACGTGTGCATGCATTGCATGCTTGTAATCAAATTAGACCGTGATTGTGGCAAGGAACATAGTGCACCCCTATCCATGGTATTTGCATGCTGTATCCCACTAAGACTCACACCTGCCTGAGGGGCACAGACTGTTATTCCCTGTTTCTGGACTATGGAAAGTGAGGTTCAACCATGCACAGCCCCATGGCCCCCAAACAAGTGGTAACAGCAGGCAGTAGAGCAAGCTGGCCTTGCTCCTGAGGTGTCTCCCATGAGTATTTTGATCCACAGTAAGAGGTGAGACTCAAATGTACCCTCCAGCTCTCAGACAGAATTCCTTCATCATCTCTGTGCTCATTAATGTTTCTCGTGCCGAGTTTCCTCAAGAGGTTGTGAGGCTGTTTTTCCTCTGTGAGCGCTTCCTGTAACCAATATGAGCGGTGACTATATGTGTAGAAGTTATCAGATGGAGGGGACCAAGTACACGTGCCTGTGACCTCAGGAAAGAGTGAAAATGCTTCCTGTTCCAGCTTCTGTGATTGCCCTTGAACTAGGACATCACAACAAGCCAGTAACTTTCCTGTCTAGTCCCCTCTTGAGTGGTCACAAAGCAATTCAGTCATCGTAGGAGAGGGAGACAGCCTCATGCCCTACCTGCAGCAGCCTGAGGAGTTCGTTGCCGAGACCTCCACATCAGTGGAGTAGAGTCTTACTTGGCCACAGGGGAAAAAAAAGAAAGAAAAGACTTTCAGGATGAGCCTGTGTGGGATGGTCTGGGGTTTGTTAAGGAAAAAAGTTGACATAGATTTAAGCATGGGTGTAATTGGAAGGGACAGGGGAAGGGCAGTAGGCACTGGGGTGTGGTGCAGACTTCCACGGATGATCACAGAGTCAAGCATAAGGTTTTGATGTTGGAAGTGGGAGATGGTGGTGGGTGTTCTGAGAAAAGTTTGGGGTTGAATATGATCAAAATACATGGTAACTGTATACATGTGCGAAGTACTTGAAGAATAAATCAAACATGCATTTCAAAAGTCAAGACATGTTTTCACTAAAGTCAGGTTAGCAATGTTTGTGAGATTCCAAGACAGTTACAGGTTTACAACAGAGACAAGTCACACAGGCTCAGATTTAAATCATGGCACATTGCTCACTTAGGATTCTCATTTGGAATTGCTCTCTTAAAAAGATATCTCTGTGCAGGCAATCCTCATAGAGATTTTTTTTAAACACAGGGTCTCATTATATAGCCCTAGATGGACTGAAAATTACCATATAGACCAGGCTAGTCTCAAACCCACAGAAATCCACCTGCCTGTGTCTCCTGAGATCCAGGATTCAAGGCATGCATCACCATGCCCAGCTTTCACAGTAGACTTTGTTGGTTGTTTGTATCAATATTCTTAAACAGCCAACCTGGGAAAGACTTCAACCAGATTTCCACCATGCCTCCTCATGTTCACTTTAAGTTTCTCTATTTTTCTATTCCTTTTAACCCAACACAAGCAACATCCATGGTAAACACACAACAGTGACTGACAAGAAAACCACAAGGTTTCCCCACACTGTGCAGATGGGCAGAGATGGGCATCTTCACCTGGGCAGAGGTGGGCACCTAACCTGGGCAGAGGTGGGCATCTTCCCCTGGGCAGAGGTGGGAATCTAACTTGGGCAGAGGTGGGTGTCTTCCCCTGGGTGGTGGGCATCTTCACCTGGGCAGAAGTGGGAATCTAACCTGGGCAGAGATGGCAATCGAACCTGGGCAGAGATGGGCATCTTCACCTGGGCAGAGGTGGGCATCTTCACCTGGGTGGAGGTGTGCATCTTTGCACAGGGAGAGGTGGGCATCTTCCCACAGGGAGAGGTGGACATCTTTTCAGAGAAGACTTGCGTATCAATTGAGTCCCTGTCTGGCTGAGTGTAAAGCCACCCTCCCCCTCTCCATCATCAGTCTGTTGCTGAGTCAAATGCACTAAACTTCAATTTGGTAATTGCATCTTCAGATCCTTTAATGAAGGTGTTTATCAACATATAAATAATTGCTGGGTAATTTTGTGTTTGCCAACTGCATCCTTCTAGAAGGGTAGGGGCATTCCCCACACACTTGTAGAAGTCCCGAATGTCAAGGGCAGCAGCTCAGAACAGTCTCCCAGTCCCAGTTCACCTGGATTCCCTCTCTATCCTGCCTCTGTTTCCTCCTGTGCTCCTCCAGCTGTTCTAACTCAGTTTGATTCTGCAACAGATAGGTATAGTCCTATGGGAGAATTGTGGGTGGGACATGCAGGGAATATGGGGTGAAGTCAGCCTCTCACTGATTTATTTCCTTGTCTAGATAACATCCCCCTGAACTTGCTTACTCCAGGCACCGCCACAAAGGGCTGGCTTCCTTCTGTGTCTTAGGTGTGTGTGTGTCCATGCATTTATATGGGGGAGTGTGTGGTTTTGCATATGTGGAGGTACAACTCGTGAGAGTCATTTCTGTCCATTTACAGTTTGCGTCCTAGCTCAGGTCATGAGGCTTGGCAGCAAGAGATTTTCCTGATGACCCATCTCACAGGATTTCCCTTCTGTACTTAGACAAGGTCTTTCATTGGCCTCACCAACCAGGAATGAAGGCTGGCCAGTGTGTTCCACTCACCAGCTGTCTCTGTTCCCCTCCTCGGACTTGTGGTTACAAGTACTCAGGAGCTGCTGTGGCCAGCATTTAAGTTGGTTCTGAGGGACTGAACTCAGTGCTTGCAAGACAAGCGCTTTACTGAGTGGGGTATCACTTTAACCCTCCTTCCTATTACTTTCCCCGAGTCATGCAATTATTCCCATCCATGGGGAAGGGGTGTCAGGAGCATCCCAGTGGCTAAAAGTAAGATGAAAAGCAGCACACCTCAGCTTCCACGCTGTGAATGCTGTGTGCCTGGAGTGCCTTTTGGATCCTGCAGCCTTGGAGAGTGTGTAGCTAAATGTTGGGGCCTGGTGCAGAAGAAAGGAGATAGTTCTTAGCTGGCTTTCCCAGGCCCTGTTATTATTTTGTTGCTGTTTAGCACATGGACTCCTGGAGAGAGTTGGCAACTAACAGCTCTTCAAGAAGTATTCTTAAAAGCTGTGCTGAAATCATGCACCTCCTGTAGAAACAAGTGTGATTTACATCTAATATGGGTAATTACTTTTACAGTTAATTAAAAGCACTCTCATTAAGCCCCTGCTGTGGCATCAATGCATAGCTCTTATTTGCTGAAGGACCCTGGGTTTGAGCTCACCTTCATCACAGGGCTCCTGCCCAGGAGCAGCTACCTCTCAGGGATCAGATCCATTGTGCTAAACCATCAGCCACCACCTTAGCTGAGGCCCCTTTCCCCTCCTCCTCCCTCCACTTGCTCACTCTTGTGTACACAGCTGGAATTGAAGCCTTGCTACCAAAACCTTGGGAGAAAGCCAGCCAAACACTTCTGTGAGGCCAGTGAGCAGTCCCGCAGAGAGAAGGCAGTGGCCGTATCTTCCTCGCTTTGTTTTCAGAAAATCTTTGTTTGTGGGAGCCCTCTGTAGTCCTCTGCTTTTTCAGCTTTTAGTTTTTTTCTAAGGAAGTATCATTTCTCAAAGAAATGCTCTTTAACTCTTCCCAACATCCCTCTGCCTACTTAGAAGGCCACTGTGTGGGCAGTTGAATCCATTTCCGATAGATTTTTTTTTTTATAAGTTAATATGCTGACTCCTCAGCCACACGACAGACACCAGGCGACATGATTCTTAGACTCTTGGTTCTCTTCACTTTTAGACTGAAATCCTAGTGTTTCCCTTTTCACAATATCTATGGCTTGAAGGGGGAATCCTTTATATGCTAAACCTTGGTAAGTACATATTATTATAATGTATCTTTAAATCATCTCGTTTTTGGAAAGTACATAGAGTTTAGCAATTAAGACATGCAGTTATCAAAGAGTACAATTTTGAGGGAACAGAAAGATTGTTATTTCAGGAAGTTTATTGAGGGATCTGGTCCTTTATGTTGCTTGGCAGCATCGACAGTTTTTGCAAAGTTCCCTGCTGCCATCTGCTGGCCAGATGTGATATTGTATGTGCTAAACAAATTTGTGAATGGAAACTTGTTAGGAAGTGGAGAGAATATATTTTATGTTTTTATTCATGGATTCAAATAAGTGACCTGATTTGAATCCTGACATTTCAGCTAAGTGGATTCAGACTCAAGCAACCATCTGTAAGGCATGATTTCATAGTTGCACCAACTCCCCTCCTGTGAACATGAAGTTTGTCAGCATCCTTTATCGGCATGGTGGTGTCTTCTTCCAAGAAACACTGGGCATGCCCTAAGCCACAAAGAAAACCAAGCCTTAAGGCGACTGTGTTTTCTTAATCTAGAAATGAGACACAGAAAGAGGTGGCTATCAGTGAAAGAATAATTGCATCGTGCAATTTTTTCCCTCCCAAGCTGTATTTGCCGCTGTTTGCAGGGACCTGAGATACTACAGTGACAAGGTGATGAGAATAGGAGAGAGGACTGATAGATGCATTTTGATGTCCTGTCAAGCCACCTTCTGTTGGTAGGCATTTCACGCCTCTGTTGAGCCTGGGGAGCTTAAATGGTGGCGTGACTGTGCACAGAAGGGGGACTTTGGAACTCACATTCTTTCTTCTGTTTGTTTGGTTTTGAGACAGAGTCTCTGGCACAGACTGGCTTTGAAGTCATCATATAGCTGAGAGTGACCTTGAATGAACTGCTCAAACTCAATGGCCTTTTCTGGCATAGGCTCTGAGGTGCATTGCTGGAACACCAGACAGATTCATGTGATTCAAGTGTCTTAACCAACTATCAGCATGTATGGGGTCCCTTCCTCCCTCTCCCTGAAACTCAGTTATTGGAGAAATTATTTTTGGCCACTCCACATAGTTAAAAGGATATTTATTTAATGGCGTAACTCACAAATTAAGTAATGGGTAGGTCACAGGGTCTGGGGAAGGTGTATTGCAATCCAGCGGTGTTCTCCGGAGCTCTGCACAGTCCACCTTTCACCGTTCAGCGTGTGAGCACACAGAGAGAGCGCTGGCCCATCCAGCTCTCGGGTCCCCAGGCGCCTCCCCTCGCCCCGCCTCGTAGGCGTGACAGTTGCCAGAGTCTCAATGGGGGTTGGAACTTCCAGATCCAAGCTGGAATGGCTACCCACTACACTCAGTTTAATGTCTGCAAAATGGGAGAGTTGGGCTATACACCTCCGTGGAGCAAGTTTCTTTTTATAATCTTCTTTGGAAAAGAAAACAAATGAAAACCAAACCAAAACAAAACAAAATTGGAGTTCCATAAAATTGACAACATGTTCCCAGTCTCAGATTCTAAACTCATTTGCATACTGTATTTCTTCATTTATTTATCTGTCTATAGAGAAAGAATATTAGCATGTGTAGCCCAGGCTGGCCTTTAATTTGTGATCCTCCTTTCACCACCTTACAGGAATGATAGATGAGTCTCACCACTGCCACAGGCCCATTATACACACACAAATCTCTACATGTTCTTTATGTATGTCTATACATAATCTATATATATATATATATATATATATATATATATATATATATAGAGAGAGAGAGAGAGAGAGAGAGAGAGGAAGCCTTACTCATGGCAGGTATGTGTTCTTTCATGGAGGAGGCATATCTGAAGCCTTTTATGGACTCATTTTTAAAGGAGGAGTAATTATTGTTTTGAGAACAATAAGAAAGGTCAGCATATGAACAATCAGAAAGATCTACATATATGGAGACATCCAGTTCTAGCTCTGACTTGGGATTCCATGGCTCTGCATTCCTGTTGCAGGAACATGAGGGCATGGAATTCCTCTTAATACCATGGTCCCACCACGCCACTCATCTTCAGCTTATAGAGGGTTCCTTCCCCAGGAGAAAGGGAGTTGATCACAGGTGTGATTTGGGGCTTGTCAGTAAACTCTTGTGTCCTGCCACACTCCATAGGGTTAACTTCAGCATGCCTTGTGTCTTTGACTTTTCCATGGTACTTTCTGTGGATTGTTAGAATCGGGAGAAGGACACTGTGATTGGTATCAATGACCCAAATTTAGCTCTCATATCAAGACTGAGCAACCTCATCTTGTCCTTCCATTGAACTTCCAGAATAGATGGCTGACATCACCAGTTCAGCACACTGGGCAGCAGTACGCCCATCTGCCATGATCTGGGACTCCTGCTCACAGAGCATATCTTCTCCCCCGTCTATGGTCTTTCAACCATACATTTCTTTAGTGGTCAGCAGCTTGAACTTCTGTTTTAATTTTCCACAGTTACTGAGGCAAATGGCCATAGGCACCTTTAGCCAACAGAAATGCATTCTGTCTCACTTTTGAAGGCTGCAAGTCTGAGATCAAGGCATGGGCAGGACCATGCTCACACCAACCAGGGGTCCTTTGGCTTACTGCCACACACTCCATTGTCTGCTGTCTTTGAGTGGCCTGCCACTTCTCTTGTCAAAAGTCACCACATAAGGGAGTTGGGGCTAACCAGATACTACAGAACCTTCGTGTCTCCTGAGCTCAATCACACCTGCCTACACCCCATCACCAAAATCTCTCATCTTTATGGAATTTAAGGTCAAGGCATAGGCATACATATCTTTGGCAGGTTAAAATTCAACCATGCATAGGTTCTCCTTTCTGCATGATGGGAGGGACCTAGGGTCTCAATGGCAGGCATCTTTCTCCACTTATCATAAGGGGCTTTATGTCCCAACCCTTAAGAGCTATGAATGATGCTTACAGATGACCTAGGATCACACTGTCACTGCCCTGTGGCCAGAAATAACTCTTTCCTTCAAAACTCCTTGGAAACAACCAACGTGCAGAGCTCAGAAGAAAACTCTCTTAGGAAGAGGGAAGAGGAAACATTGAATGTCTCTGGACAGAACCAACCCCTGTGGGCTTTGGAATCTGAAAGCTGGAAGAACACAGGAGCTTCACAAGAGAAAACTTTAAAAAAAAAATCCTAAAAAGCTGGGTAACAGCTCTCCATACAGAACAGGGATTCACAAAGGTTATGGGAAGAAGCCATTAACAGAGACCTCATATACCAAGACTTCCTTACAGGAAGGTGACTATGCCTTCCAACAAAGCAAATGGCTATTGTACTGTCACCTAAGTGGTGTTAGCCTCAGTCCTTCTTTTTAAAATGTGTATATGTGTTCATGTTCCTTGTATGCACATTCACCTGTGTGTGCAGGGGGCTCCATTGGCTGTCTGCCTTAGTTGCTCACCATCATGTTTTTTGAGACAGGGTCTCTCACTGAACCTGGGGCTCACCAATTCAGCTAGATATGCTGGCCTATGAACTCCAAGGGTTCTCCCTTCCCTGTCTCCCTGGTGATGAGATTACAAACACACAACTCCACACCTGGCTTTTCACATAGTTTCTGTGATCAACTTCAGATCTCCAGACCAGCATGGCAAGTACTGACTGAGTTGACTCCCAGCCCCCAGTCAGCCTGTTTTTTGTGGGGGCCCCCACTATGGTATAACTAACTCTAAACAGGGTGGCCTCATGCTCTTGGCTGAATCTCATCTGTGGCCAGCAACTTGAATCCTCACTGGAGGCAGTCCAGCTGTCTGCTCCAGGAAGCCAATGAGCCGCTTCTGCAGGAAAATTGATTGCTTGGCAATGAGTACAAGCCTTTAGATTCATACTTAATACTTAAGTCATTGAGTTATTTTCCAAGCGAAGTTATCAAGTGGGGCTGAAGTACTTATGCAACGACTTGGGTTCAGAAAAGGTCACCTCGGAACCATCCGGAGACGCCTGCTCTGTGCAGAGCGATCTGAACAATAATTTGTTCGCGCCCAAAGTGACATTTTTCCAATTTGAGCCCAACATTGTTCAGAAGCGAGCGCCGTCCCCTGGGGCACCTTCAGTGTGGATCTGAGGCGCATGACAAACCAACAATATCATCTAAATAAAAAATCCAGCCTAGGTTTAGTAAATTAATCCTGACAAGAATAAATTGGATAATCTAAGAGAAGCGGCAGGGCTCCCATCCTGCCAGGTGGCGTTTTCCCTCTTTCCTCCATCACTCAGGTGGGCTCTCCATAGCATATTAAAAATGAAAACCTGCCTTGGGGTCATTGATTTCATCAGTTTATTGATTAGCACCTGGCCACTTCTTCGGAGGTCAGCAGAATCTGACCCTTCATTTCTAACCTGATACTTTTCCACTATGGAGAAGGGAAGAAGTCCCAGTTTTAGTTGGTCAGAGTGAGGCCAAGCAGACAGAGCCCCAGGGCTTCTCACTGGGCCACTAGGTAGCTTTCAAATTGTAATTTGTAACAGCAGTGATTAAAACAGCAACAGCCACAGGCCACTTCAGTCTCGCTCATGTTTGGCAGGCATTCCTCTGCAGAGCTACATCTTTCTTTCCCTTTGATTGGTTTCACTTTTTAAAAGTGTCTCACTTTCAAAAAGTTGCCCAAGCTAACACTGAACTGACTCTATAGGACAGGCAAGCCCTGACTGAGCCTGTGATCCTCTACCCTTGGCTTCCCTGGTAGCTGGGATGACAGGCTTGGCTCCCGATGCATGGAAGGTGCTCCCTGCTTGCCTCTTTCCTTCCTCCAAGCTCAGCTCACCTCACCTTAAGCTTTTGTTCACTGACAGGTAGGCTTTGCATGAGCATATGCTAGCCCAGTATCAGAGACTGTAGCTATTCAGTCAGGAGTATGTGTGTGAGAGGGAGGAGGCACCTGGTGCCAGTGTGTCCCCCATCCTGGATCTACCCCTCATACTGCCCTTTTCTGGTGTTTGCCTCCAGAAAAGGACCGCATAGTTTCTGGAGGCTCCTCTCTTTTGAATTTAATGTTTTTTGTTTGTTTCTTATTAGCTCAGATTAACCTCAAACTATCTGTTTGGCAGAGGATGGCCTAGAACTCCTGATCCTCCTGTCTCCACCTCCAGAGTGCAGGGATGACAGACATTCATCACTAGGCACAGTTTGGGTGGTGCTGGGGATTAAAACCATAGCTCCCTGCATGCGAGGCAAGTACTTTATCAACTCATCCCAGGCCAAGGAGGCTCTTCAAGGTGTTGAATCAGACCCTAATCTCGGGAATTGGATTTATCTTGAATTCTTCTTTCAAAGGCCCCTTCTCTGTAAAACCACACCAAGACTTCTTAGGTCACCAACAGGGAGACGTGTGTGTGGTGTGTGTGTGTGTGTGTGTGTGTGTGTGTGTGTGTGTGTGTGTGTGTGTGTGTGTGTAGTGTGGGGGGGATGGGGGAGAGGAGCATCTGTTCAGATCACAAATGGCTGTTGTGGAATCTGACTCAGGACACTGGAAAAGACTTAAGACATGGTGTGTTCTTGTTCACAGAATCTTTATGATGCTGTGTGACAGAGAGGCAGGCCCATGTAGAACCCCCAGCTCCTGTTCACAGTAACTTTATGCTGCAGAGCAGAGATTCAGACCTAGGATTCTGAATGGGAAAGACGTGTACCAAAATCCCTATAGATGCTCTGTGGTGGAGGGAGGTTTGATGCTGAGGCTGAAGGAGCCTAAACAAGACTCCAAACCCAGCCACAGCAAGATGCCCTGCGGGCCTTCTATAACAACAGTCATGAGCCCTCAGCCCAGGGTTCTGTACTCAAATGTGTATCCTCCATACTTACTTATTTAAATGTGTTTATCAGGTGTAGTGTGGATATTTGGAAATCTCTACTTAGAAACCCTAATTCACACCTGAGTGCCTCACATAGAATCTTGTAGTGGGCAGCATGGTTCCACTCCTGTGCCATCTGGCAGGAATGCAGCTCATTATAAACTATGGTCCCCACATTGTACAAGAGTCACCTGAACTCACAAAACTGCATTAGATTGACAGATCCCTGGCTGCTAGTACTCTGCTAGCCTTTGGATAGCCACCTTTACCCAACTCCTTATGTTTGAGATCTTGATTTCCTATGGTGGGCTTTTTTTTTTTTTTTTCTGTCCCTGAAGTATTTCACTTCCCACCACATTGATTCACACTCCCTCAAACCACACACTTGCTTTCTTTTTAATGGCTGCAAAATATTCAACTGTATGCACACATCATATTTTCTTCACCTATCCCTGTTTCACACTTAGATTGTTTCCATATTTTAGCACCTGAGTATTGTTTCAATAAATATGGAAGTCCAGATGTCTCTTGAACCTACTGATTCTGTTTCATTTCATGAACACTGAAATAGGATTCTCAGATCATAGTTATGTATTTTCCCTTTCCTCCTTTCTTTCTCTTTTTTAATGTTTACATGTGTGGTATGCATATATATGTGTGGAGGCCCAGGCTGGCACTGGGGCTTTTCCTTCTTGTTCTGTGCTCTCTTCATTGAAGCAGGGTCTCTCAGCTGAACCCAGAGCTTGCCAGTGCTCCAGTCTAGCTAGTCAGCTTGGTCCAGGGGTTCCTGATCTACAACTTCGGAACCCCGGAATTATGGGGAACTCTCCAGATTTTTCATGGTTCTGGGGATCTGAATATTCAGATAATCAGGCTTGTATGGCCCATATCCTCAGCCCCCTCCCTGCCCCTCTCTCTCTTCTTTCTTTTGGAACCTCTGTAAACTTCCTAAGATGACCACAAGAATGCATTTAAACAAACAAACAAAAAAAAACCAAAAACCAAAAACAAACAAACAAACAAACAAACAAAAACCAAAAAGCCCTTTGCTGTTGCTCCAGACTTCCAGGGAGCTCACTTTGAGAACTATGCTGTGTGTTTGGCTGCATTTGCTGCTCCCCAGTGTTTTTCTTTTTGCATATACTGCATTGGCCTCTTCTCTTCCCCTACCCTTTATTTTCTTGCTTCATCCTTCTTGCTAGAGTGCACCCACACCTCCATCTGGGGGCTTTACATGTGCTACCTCATTGGCTGGCCCTCATCCAAGGGGCCCATCATCCAGTCTGGACTGTCCTTAAGACTTAACACAGGGCTACTTCTTTTGATTGAAATCTAAGACTCCTGCTGTAATGCTGTAAGATGGATTGCTAAATGGTCTTATTAATAAAAACAAAACAAAAAAAACTGGAGCCAGATATTGGGGTGAAAACTGAGAGATCAGAGGAATAGAACAAGCTAAGCCACAAGTTCTTACCACTAGGAAATCCTCAGCCCAAGAGAGCTACTTCCTGTATACTCACGCCTTATATACCTTTCTGTGCCCTGCCATCTTACTTCCTCTCTCTGCCAAGCTACATCACTTCCTCTTTCTGCTCAGGTCTATCACTTCCTGTCTGTCTGTACAGACCTCCAGATTTCTGTGGTTAACTGGTGCTTGGATTAAAGGTGTGTGCCACCACACCTGGCTCTGTTCCCAGTGTGACCTTAAACTCACAGAGATCGGATGAATCTCTGCCTCCTGAATGCTAGGATTAAAGGCATGTGCTACCACTGCCTGACTTCTGTGTTTAATATAGTGGCTGGCTTTTTCCTCTGATCCCCAGGCAAGCTTTACCTGCACCCTGCACTCAGCATTTCACACCTTCTCTCTGAATTGTTTTACATGGTAAAACATATGCACATATCTTCTCCCAGATACATTTGCCAATCTGTCTTTTGTATTTTCTTTCTTTGTCCCCAGAATATGAGCATGGTCAAGGCAGGTTCTTCCTTGTATTTTATACATTATTGGGCCCTTTGTACCTAGAACCTGACCTGATATTAGTGGGTACTAGATATCCCTCTTTGGTTTTTTTTTTTTATGTTTGTTCACATACTGCATGGGTATGTGTGTATGTGTGTGGGGAGTGCATGCCATAGCATACCTGTAAAGCTCAGATGACAGCTTATTGGAGTTGGACCTCTTCTTCTAGCAGGTATATCTTAGTGACTGAGTGTTTATCAGGCTTGGCCATAGGTGTCTTTACCTAATGAGCCATCTTTTAGACCCCAAATTTCACCTTTGTATGAGGGGAAAATTTTTTAAAAATGTATTAGATGTAGGTATGCAATAATTATAGATAGTGGACTCGGTGACAAGTAGGTGAGGGATGGATAGAGACATAAATGAATGAGTTAGTGGATAGACAGATGGATGGATGGGCAAGCATCCAGACAAATAAATGGACAGGTAGATGGGTAGATGGATAGATAGACAAATGGATGGATTAGTAGATGAATGAATAGATGGATGAATGGATGGATGGATGCATGAGATCAGTGGGCAGGCAGACAGACTGACAGATAAGTGGGAGGATGGGTGAATGGATAAATGTATGGATGGAAAAAGAGATCAACTGATGTTTAGATGGATGGATGTATAGAGTGATAGATGAGTGGGCAGATGGACTGAGGGATGGATGGATGGATAAAGACAGACTGATGGACTGACTGATGGCTGGATGAGTAGGTGGATGGGTGGTTGGTTGATTGGGTGGGTAGATGGACTGATAGTTGGGAGGATGAGAATATAGGTGGGTGGACAGATAGATGAGTAGGAAGATGGCTGAATGAACAAAAAAGAAAAAACTACATGGTGTTGGCTTGTGTTGATGCCAGATATATTTGCAAATGACAAATATAGAAAAGTACATTAAATCTGCTAAATAGAATGTCCCTTCTCATATGAATAAAGGTACTAGGGAGAAATATTTTAATGGCCCTCAGTTTCTCTTTGCTTGTCTCTGACCTGTGGCATTCAGGTTCACTCTTCATCTGCATGTAATAAAACTTCCTTACAAGACCCATATGCCTCTAATGCAAACACGACTGTGTACACCTCCAAAAACCGCCATAAAGTGCAATGGCTCGCGAAAGAACTGCCAGGAGTGTGGTCTTTTATTAATGCAAAGGGCACCTCAACAGAATGTCCTCCAAGTACAAAGCTGACTCCTGCTCTTTCTCTCTCTTTCTCCTCCTCCAGGATATCAAAGCCAACTGCAGTAACTGCTCGGAAACAGAGGACAGAAAGGTAAGTCCATATAGTTTGTATTTCTGGTTTCAGCCACAGTAGGAATATTGTAATTGCAGTCCAGAAGTTTCTGGTGTACCTCACCAGACATTGTTCTGGAGGTGACGTGTGCATTGACACTCAGGGACAGTCACAGCTTAAAATGTTCATCGTTTTATTCCCCCATGGTCTGTGTTGTTTCTGATGGCTGCAGTGAGGAGTGTGTAATGTAATTAGTTTTTACAAAAGTGTGGTTTTGTGGTTTTATTTTACTATCCTTTTCAGAAAGAAATCACTTATTGATGCTTCATGTCACAATTTTAATTAACATGCTTGATATTTGATGCAAGAATCATACACAGCATTTTGTAACATTACATGCATTATGGAATAGATGATGTCTGGCTTCCCAGCATATATCCCTTGGTATCTGATCTATGTGTATTTACTTGAAAGACAGCTTACCTTAATTTCCTCCAGGGCCCATCCACATGAGCAGTGACTTCCTATTGGAGATTGGAGACCATTGGAAGGTTACTTTGGACATGAATGAATTGTCCACCCATTTATTTTGTTAGCCTTGGTGTGGGTCTCCTCAGGAGAAGCAATGGTCAAGTCTTTGTTATTTGATACTCTGAGTCTCTCTTTGTTAGAAAAAGTTCACAGAAGGTTCTGTGACAAAGCACAACTGAACACATCCAGTTTCACCACTAATGTGGTGAATCCAAAGAGGTTACATACGTGAGAACATGGGGCATGGCCCTCCTGGCTACTCCTGACACTGTCTAGTTTAGGAAGGTACTTCTCTTTGTGATGGTGCTGCTGCGGGTCCATGCAGTCATTATCTCATGGTAAGGTTTGAGCAATGGTTTCATGATGGCTAAGGCTCTGCTGATTAATGGCTCAGAGGACTCCTCAGAACAGAACTTGCTTCTAAATATAAAGCAGTTGCCTACATAGTTTTATGAAGTGTTGATCACAGCAGCTCAGTGTATACTACAACTTTGCTCAAGCTGAGTTCTGATACCATGTGTGTGCTGAAGTTCTGGTTTCTGATCCCATGTGCAGTAAGGAAGCATTCTAATGTGTACACATGGATATCTGTGTGTGGGACACGAGAAATTGCCATTTAGGTGACACATACACTCATAGACTTTATCTACTGTCTTGTCCTGTTACAGCCACTGAGCTTACATCACAGTGCTCAGAAAGCTGGTTCCCTTGGCTACATATCAAATTCATAACAAAATCATAAGGATGTTCAGAATTTCCTTAAATTTTTTATGATGTCCATAAGTATATTTATGTCCAGTGTAATGTTTAAGAAATAACTTTCTGATAGAATTTAAAGCTGCCAGGGAAGGAGGTGTTGAAGGAATAACTTCAGCTTATTAACAAGACAGATGAGCTGGAACATATTCTGAGAATTCCAGGCTCCATTTCTCCTGCCTTTACTGTCTGTGGTCTGTCTGTCCATCATCAACGTCTGGCTCTGTGGCTTATCTGTGAAGCTTATTGGGGGAGGAAGTTGTACACAGTCATTCTTATGTAGCTCCCATTCTTCTGGAGAAAGGAGAACACACACACACACACACACACACACACACACACACACACACACACACACACACACACACACCCTCTTCACATATACTTGAGTTAGGCTGGACACATTCTGAAAGATTTTTCACTTGTTTGTTTCCTGAGATTTGAGCTGACATGGCTGATTCACAAATGAACCCAACAGTTGCAGCAGCTACTGATGAGTCTCACTAATGTACACAAAGAGAAGAGCCCTCTCTGACAGTGTGTCCCTGGCTACAGATGTTGTATCTCCTGGAGGTCTTTCCCTGTATGGACAAGTCTCAATCCATAGCTAAGTGTCCTACAGAGGAAGCATCCTCCAGCCTCATCAGAAGTACACACACACGTATCCTGCAGTCTCTCTGCTGTCAGTTCAGCTGCAGCCACACAGGGAGGTGTCTGCTGGAGCAGCTGGAGTGGCTGTCATCTGCTTCTAAGAATGCGTCCTGGTCCTCCTCTACTGTGATGTATAATTTGTTACTATGATTTATAAATTTGAAGAGATGGCCCTTCTCCTGGTGTGTGCACGTACCCCTATGTCCCTTCCTGTGCAACCTAAATGCCTCAGGAAATATTGGCAATTTGATAAAGTGGAATTAAAGTGACAAGAGATGACAGAGGTGCCACAATAATAAGTAAACCTGCCTCAGAAGCAACAGCCCCTTGGCCCATGTGGATGGTACAGCAGCTGACTGCTCTGGGGGGAGACTTGGCAGGCTTTTCTCTAAAGCTAGACTCCTGTTAGTTGAGAAGACTGAACAGTGCCCCTGCCTCTCTCCAGGACCTGGCAGCATCCAGAATAGCTTTGATTTTCTTTTCAGCTTTGTATTTTTCTTATAATCTTTCTTTGCTTTTTCTCTTCCCATGTGTTCTTCATTTGTAGAAGTAGTTCAGCCCCTCTGTCTCTACCATTGCCTGTGTTCCTCACTCATATCTCATTGATAGAATTTTTAAAAAATGTAAACACTTCAGTAATGTTCCTTCCCTAGATACCCTCTTCCACCTGCCTCTCTCTTCCTTGATAGTGTCTTACGTAGACCAGACTGGCCTCATACTCACTGTGTAACTGGGGGTGACCTTGAACTTCTGCTCCTCCTGCCTGTACCCCTGGAGTGCTCCAATTGCAGGCTTGTGCCACCATGGCTAGATAATATGGTGCAGGGGATCCACCTCAGGACTTCCTGCATGCCAGGCAAGCACCCTACTGATGAGCCACACCTCAGTCCTTCCTCTTCTAATTCCATGCCTCCCTTTGTTCCATTTTGCTAGACAGTGATGCTCACTTGGAGTTGAGTTCTTT
Source organism: Peromyscus maniculatus bairdii (assembly GCF_049852395.1). Classification (NCBI taxonomy): domain Eukaryota; kingdom Metazoa; phylum Chordata; class Mammalia; order Rodentia; family Cricetidae; genus Peromyscus; species Peromyscus maniculatus. The sequence continues at coordinate 8,913,452 of NC_134859.1, read as the reverse complement.
CCCTGTTGCATCCTGGGCTGATTGGAAAAACCATGACAGTCCCCACCCAGTCAAAGATCCCTGGGAGATGCTGCTATTTTTAAATTTTTATTTTATCTATTATTATTTTGTAATATATATACCATGACACACATGTGGTGTCAGAGGACAACTTTTAGGAGTTGCTTCTCTACTTTTGCCATCTGTCCCAGGGACTTAAGGTATCAGGCTTGGTGGCCCCTAGAGGAGACTCGGCAGAGTGAGAAGACATTCCCCCTTTTCCCCTTTGCTCCTGTTTTTCTGTGTCTTGGCTATCTGCTTTTGGGGGGCCACCAGAAAGCTCACTGTCACTTGGAAAACCTCACCTGGTTGTATATGGGGCATTTTAAGGTACCCAGATATGATCTTATTTTGTTCCTTTCACTTCCAACCCTGCAAATTAGCAGGGCTCTTGAGAATGTCCTCATACCAAACGTGGTCCTTCCATCTCCTTGGATCTCCTGGAAGATGTCACTGGAAGATATGACAGGCATGTGGAGTGCAGTACCCTGATACTTGATATTAGACTATGGATATTGGCTCCCCACAGGTGAATGCCACAGAACTAATGTGGATTCAGCAAAGGTGATGGGAGGTAACCCATCACGCTGCATCCCTGCTTGGCTGTGTACAGCTGCACAGGCATGACATTACAGCACCTGTGTTTCTGCTTGGGGAACTGAGACATTTGAATTCATTTTTATTTGTGGTGTAAAATCCATCTGAATTTCAGGCTATGATGAGGACGGTGATTCTGGTGATGAGCACAGAGGCTGGGGCATCAGTCAGAGAGAGTCTGTCAGTGGAAGACAAGAGCCCATTTGTCAAAGGCTGTAAACACAGGCAGGGCTTCATTTCCTCACTTATCACCTGGCCTGGGGCAGCCAAACAGCTTTAGATCTGCCAGGAAATTTAAGGAAGGCTTTTGAGTAGTTCTGAAAGTTACAGCTCAAGTTTCCTTTGTGTAGGATTGAAGCTGTGATGGTCAAAAAAAGCTGATGTGCTCTGCCTAGCATTGCCTACTCAGAATGCATTTTTGGCCAGCACTTGTTTTGGGTGAGAAGCCAGAAATAGTCCAAAACAATGGTATCAGCAGGTATGGAGAGTCCATTCCTGTTTTGTAGTGGATGTAAATCAGAGCTCCCAAGGATAACTCTTAACCCATCCTGGATGGTCTTTTTGTTGATGCAATGGTCTGTGTGTCATCCATGTCTCTATAAGTAACTTCTCACTCATGCACCATAAATAAGCCTGATGATCCCACTGCGTCGCCATGTTGGATTTCAGTCAAATTGTTCATTTGGCCTCTCATTGTGCTCTGTCTAGATGGTTGTCCACATCTCCCCACAAAAGCTACACAGCAGGTGGTATTCCAGGCTGGGTACAAATCTAGACATTTGTGTCAAGCTGCGTGACAAATGAATGGAGGTCCTAAGAACTGGGGCTCAAGATACAGTGAAAAACAGGGCTTGAGGATGAGATGGAAAATGGGCCAGGCTGGCAAAGGAAACTCAATAAGCATGGAGAGTACTCAACCCATTGCATGGAATACAATCAAATTTACACTGAATCTGGCAAAGCCTTGAAAAGGGATCAAGGGGTTAAACACACTGTCCTGGCCTTGGGATGTCTACGCAGTGTTTGCTTAGACATCTTTGCTTCTCTGTTCATTCTGCTTGGTTCGGGACTTTCATCTGCTCATTCATGATCTTGCCAGGGAGGTGCCATCCTATCTCCATGTTCCTTGGCTTTTCTCATCACTCACATTTTGTAGCTCATGCTAGTTCCCCCAAGGTTGTGACTTGTCCTCAGCCACTGTTGATGCCACACATATCTCATTCCCAGTGGATGAAACCTAGCCTTTGCCTCTGTTTTGGAATAATCATTGACACAGTTTCTCAGGGATCCCAAACTGAATTTGAACTCACGGTGGAGCCAAAGACAGTCCTGAACTCCCGACCCTCCCATTCCTGACCCTCCTGTTTCTATATCTTCAATGCTGAAATCACAGGTGTGCACCATCATACCTGGTTTATGTGGTACTGGATTTATAATCCATGCATGTTAGGCATATCTACATATGTATCTATCAGCTGATTCTCATTCCTAGCCTCCTGAATGAGTTTTCTTCAGAGGAGAAAACAGACAATAACAGCAGCATCTAGTTGACACTTACAGAATGCCAAGGGCAGGTTTTAGTTCTTCATATTTAGTTTTTTATCAAACATTTGCCAAGGGCCTTGTGAGCCATACAATTTTTGTTCCCAAATGAGACTAGAGATGGAAGCAGATTAGTAAAGGTGCCTCAGATCCCTCAGGGGTAGGGAGAGATGGGTTTCAGCACAGGTAGTGCTCCATTGACTCCTGACCACTAAGCTGCATTTCCTATTATGCAGTCCCATGGGAAGGCTAAACAAAACAAAATCAGTGCATGCTGCTCAAGAGGTCACTCTTCCTAGCATTTGAAGAGCTTCCACACACGAGAATCTTTGTAAAGAGGTTCTCAACAGAGCAGAAGCAACTAGGGCCAATACAAAACAATACTCCGTGATGCCTTCCTGTGATCAGCATCCTCTCATTTGCTCACACTAAGGTATTGTCTAAGTTCTCAATGCACAGACACTTCAGGCTCTCTGGGGTGGAGGGTCCCTGCCAATGTTTGTCTTCCCAGGATAGCTGGGAGTTAGCTTCATAGATAAGAGTTTGAGTTCAGAATGCCTTTATGTGCCTGCCTTTTATATGCTATCTGCAGGTTAAGTCTTAACTTTGAAAATGAGATACTAGGCAAGCATCTCTTTTTCATGTGTTTTAGGAAAGTCTGAGGATGGTAGTGAGCTCGGGACAGGAAGACACAGGTGAAACTGATGGAGTGTCTACAAGGGGGTTGGGGTGTCAAGTTAAATCAGTCTCCCATGGGCCAGGAACTCAACTGTCAGATGATGAGGGGGCACTGGGCACACACTGCAGTACTGCTAGCCCAGATGGAGCCCAGAGTGTGCAGGAGGGAGTGTGGAGCAGGCTGTCGGATACACACTCCTCTTGGCCTTGAAGCTGCTTGTAAGAAGCCCCTTCACAGAGCTCTGGGTTCACAGAATGGATATTAGCTTAGCTCAGGTTCTCAAATGCCAAGGTTTGAACACCAGCCTGGCAGCTTCCAGGCTGTTGCATTCCTCAAGTGCCCATGAGAACATGGAAATGGAGATGAGACACATTCTGTGGTCTTGGTGTGTGGTGATACATTGTGCACCCTAATAAAATTTGCTGAGACAAAGGAACAAGTTGCTGCCATTTCTCATCTCACCAACTCCGTGAATCCTCTGACTAAAGGTCAGTCTTTAGCCAAAAGGGCTCCAGCCAAAAAAGCCTTTAGTTCCTGTCTCCTCACACCTTATATACCCTTCTCCACCCAGGCATTACTTCCTTACTAGTGCTAGGATTAATGGCGTGTGTGCTTCCTAAATACTGGGAACAAAGGTGTGAGATTTCAAGGACTGGGATTAAAGGTGTGTGACTCCCAAGTACTGGGATTAAAGGTGTGTGCCACCACTGCCTGGCTCTGTTTCTCTCCTAGACTGAGTCAATCTAGACAAATCTGCCTCCTAAGTGCTAGAATTAAAGGTGTGTGTCACCACTGCCTAGCCTCTATGTTTTATCTAGTGGCTTATTCTGTTCTCCGATCTTCAGGCACACAATATATCACTACATTGGACACACTTGAGGCTCTCGCCTGCTCTTCTGGTTGGGTGGAAGGCTACGTTCCAGAGTTCAAGTTGCCTCATTAGTTTATTATGTTTTTGTAGAATTTTGAGATGGGGATTCTGTATAGGCAGATCAGGTCTGAAACTTAGTGTAGCCCAGGTTTGCCTGGGACTCAAGAATCTCTTCTCTTAGATTTCAGAGTACCTAGAATTGCAAGTAAGCACCATGGTCCAGCTTATTAGGACATGGTTTTCCTTTTACTTTTTAACGTTGACTCAGTGGTTAACCCTTCTCATGAGACCAGAGAAGGTACATCTGGGACCTGTTAGTAAACGACAAAGTAAATAACAAAGTTTCTACTCTATCCCAAGTCCCCAGTTTCTATAGAATTTAGGCATCTTGTAGATTTTTCAAGTCTGGATAAGGCTGTGCCGAAATGGTTTTTAAGCATTGATTTCAGTGGCTTCCATTCTGATTGGTTGTGACCCTGCCAGAATGCCCCAGCTGATAACAGCGACTGGAAGTGAGAAATAGGAGTTCTGCCAGAACAAATGCATGATCCATTGAGGATGCCTGCAGAGGGTAAAGGTATGGGAGCAGTGGTATATGTGTTACATATAGATCTTTTGCCCAAACTAATGACGTGTGGTTGATTAGTGATATCTCCAGAGGGTAAAGGAGCAACTATACACACACACACACACACACACACACACACACACACACACACACACACACAAGCTTGTTTTTTTTATTAGAGATGTCTGTAGAGAATGAAGGAATGGGAGCAGTAGTACATGTGCTATGTATAGGCTTTTCCTGTCACCAAACCTGGCATCCCATGACTGAAACAAACCAATGGCCCTGTACTTTAGCCCAAGGTGGAAGAGAAGATTCATCTTTATACATCAACCCTTTTGAGCATATCTGTTTTTCTTATTACACTATAGATGTGCACCGTACCAAAGCACTGATGTTTTCGTGGATCTCACCAGTAGGGCCTTCCATCAGTTATCCTTGCATAGACTCTGGAAAAGCCTGCTGCTCTAAGGATCCCACTGTGGTGATGAGCAATCTGATTTCAGCTTCAGATGAACAGGGCTATGTTTTGATCCCTTAATTTTAAAAGCATGGTTTGTCTTCTCTTCATAATTACGTATTAACTGGGGCTGAGTTGCTTGCATTTTAATATCATTAATTACAGCTATTGCTTTCATTTGTCATTTATTTTGCTTAAGAGAAGCCAGACCATTCCTTTGTATATTTTTAGTGATGCTTTCTTTCTCTAAACTCTGAATTAAAATGTATTTAAGAAATGCTTAATTAAGTGCAAGCTGTTTTTTTGAGGACAGTTCTGTCATCTCTTTTTCTTAATAGGAAAAAAAATACAACCAAAAAAAGGCCAGTAGCTTTTTACATGATGAGCAGAGAGAGCACTAATTAATTTTTCTTTCTCTTCTGTTGGTTCATTTTATTATCCTGGTCTCGATGTATGATTGGGTGTCTTCACACATTAGATAGAACGCACAGGCTGTCCAAACGTGATTTATGTTGTCCTGGAGCTTTTGCAGAGTTCAGCTGAAATTTTCTTCCTGTTGATGAAGGTCAGAAACCCCTGAGATGATGCTATCCATCTCAGCAACTAGGTTGCTGAAATGATTTTTGATGGGACCTCAGGCAACATCAGCAGAACTTGGGGGAGGCATACCTCTGGGGTGGTGCCTCTGTGCACATGAACACTTGCAGCGCACACCTCTCAAGTTCCTATGGTGAGTTTGTAAAAATCAATTTACTAGGCTTTCTTTGTTGGTATGCACTTGTTTTATCATCTTTCTAGATTTTTTGATGTATAGTTGCCAAATAAAATCTTTGTATAGTTTTTGTGTGCTTCAGGCATAAGCCTATTGTTTTGATATTCATATGTATTATGAAGTAATTCCACAAGCAAGATGCAAGATAATTAATATATCCATCATATGGATTTCTCTCTTTTTTTTCTCTCTCTCTCTCTCTTGTTCTCGATATATATATATATATCTCGAGATCCTTTTCTTCTTGCAATGTCACACTATGGAGTACAGGCAATGAATTTACAGTCCTCTTGCCTCAGCCTCCCGAGGGCTTGGCTTATCAATAGACACATGCTTAGCTTCTGTCTTCTTTCTTTGTGTGTGAAGGTGTTTGATATGAACATCTAAGATTATATTTTTTAGCATATTTTCTGTTTTATTCTTAAACTAAGGATTTTTTAAGGGGAGAGGACATTCTAGGGTTGTATAGAGAGAAGGAAGAAGAGAGGAAGGGAGGGAGGAAAGGAATGAAGAAATTTAGCTTTATTTCTGATTGCATCTCACACAAATACATAACTGCTTCATGGACTTCAGATGGCCCCAAATCAATGAGGGGATGGCTCAGAGACATGGGATACATGCAGAAGAAGGAAGCAGTGATGGAGATGGAGGCAGAGGCCAGAGTGATGCAGATTAAATCCGAGGAGCCAGTGATGGAGGACCACTCTCAGAGTCAGGAAGAGGCGAGGAAAGAATGGTTCTGCTGGAGCCCTAGTTTTAGATACTCAGGTTTCAAAATCTTAAGGAAATTCCCTGGGCTATAACTGTGGTCATTCATTGTAGAAGCTCTGAGAAACTAATACATACATTTCCTAGTGGAGCAGAACAGCCTAGAAGATCAATCACAGACTTACCACAAACACACCTACATGCACGTACAACATGTACACACATATGTACACATCACATATGTACACACATTTGAGTAGCATGTACAGCACACAACAGATACATGCACCACTTGTGTACTCATGTCCACATATCACACATGCACACATGTACACATAGCATATACACACATGTATGTACTTCTGGGCACACACACACTTAGAGCATGTGAATTTACATGTATGTATCACACACAAATTTCATACATGTCCCTATTTCAACTTGGCCATATTACAAAGACCTTGGAGGACATCTGAGCAGGCTTCTTGTTCATGTAGCAACGCTTGAGACTAGTACACTGAGAAAGGGAAATTCCAGTCACTGGACCCTTGGACAAAGGCCTGCCATGATGAAGGATCAAGTACCATGTCACCTTCCTATAAATTCCAGAATGTTTTTGCATTATGGTGATAATTCCTATTTTATGCAGGTTGGTCACAGCCATCCTGGTTCAAAGTAGATGCTCCATCAACATTTAAGTTGCAGGAGGCTGTAGTAGCATTTCAGAGGGTGTGTAAGGGGTAGGAAGGGCCTGTCAGGGTCTGATGCCCTGTGGATGAAGAGACCTAGATCTCATCTAGATATCAATTCACTTTGTTTCTGTGCATTCTGAATACATGTGCACACATGCATATATGGCACTCAGACACACATGAGAACAAATAGCATACAGCATAAGGTGATATTGAATACTGAGTAACATGGTGGGTGGCTAGCCAAGCGTGAGTCTGAGTCAAAATTTGCTTGCTCACAGACAGCAGATATTCCATTGCTCATATAGGCATCCCCAAATTAGGGGTGCCTAACACACTTGACGTTACTTAAAAGCCCTTCTATAATGTGGGGCCAATAGGCCAATAGGAGTGTGGACACTTTCAAAGATGTAGACAGAAATGAAATGCTTCTATGGAGACTAGAATTTTTTATTTCATTACTCTTAAGTTCAAAATGGGCTCATTGCCCCCAAAAGGCAACTGACATCAAAGATCCAAAAGAGAAAGTTTTACAGATCCAACATAAATTAAGAACTGCATATCACAAACATCAGGGAACTGGAATTAAATAAAAATTAAGCCTGAAGCAGTGTAATGACCCAGAAGTTCATTATGCAGCCTTACATTTTCAATCAAAGATCAAATCTCATTAAAAGTGTGGCTTTGATTAGGAGAAAAGTTTGGACCACTCCAGCATTGGACGGCTCTAACCATGAACAGACAGGTGGTGGGATCTTTGCTTCCGTTTTCTTGACTTTAAGGATAGTGAGGAATTTATCTGGTGACATCGTGACAAAGATGATTAGTGCAAAGAAATACTGAACAGAAATAGCAAAGACTTTATATGTCTACCAGTGACGTTTGCCTGCTAAATGGAGTGTTTATAAAGTGTGTGTGTGTGTGTGTGTGTGTGTGTGTGTGTGTGTGTGTGTGTGTGTGTGTATGTGTGTGTGTGCACTTGTCTGTGTAGGTGTACCTGTTTGTATACATGTGTGTGCAGAGGCCGGAAGTCGTCAACTGAATTTCTTCCTCTATCTTTTCTCATCTTGCTTTTGATGTGGGGTGTCCCTTTTAGCCTGGAGCTCGCTGTTTTGACTAGCTTGGCTGACCAGCAAACCCCAGGGGTCCTCCTGCCTCTACACACCCAGTGAGGAGCTCACAGGCACACAGCTCCACAACTGGCATTTACATGGGTGCTGGAGATTCTCGTGCTTGTGTGACAAGCATGTTACCAGCTGAACCATCTCCCCAGCCTCTAGTCTGCTATAATTTCAGGGAAGAAATTTCATGTGTTACTAGACAGGTTGAGCACTACATGACCAAACAGAATATCAGTGCCAATGTGGAGCAGGAGATGTAGGACTTCAACCATATGTTTCTCCCAGGAAAGACAGGGAGAAGAAATGAAAATCACTTAACTGACATATTTCCTTTTAGCCTATACATTTTCACTCTGTAGTCTATATAAAAATATTATAGATGGGCTGAGGATCCGGGTAGAATAAAGGAAGAGAAAAGAGAAAGCCAGATGTATGCTAGCATCCCCTCTGCTTCTCAGCTTGCTGTTAAGTAGACAGCTCCCCCTGTCCAGCATGTCCTCCTGTCCATGATGGACAGAACCTTCTGAGACCATGAGCTGAAATTAATGCTTCCTCCTTTCAGTTGTCTATGCCAGGTGTTTTAGGCACAATGAAAAGTAATAGGTATTACTTACATCTATGTTTTTATTTCTTTTTTTGCCAATTAAAACAATTTTTAAAAAATAACATAGCAAAAACAAGGCTAGAAAAAGTTCCCCAGAGGTTTTCTGATAATAAAACAATCTCTTATCTTTTGAGGATAGGTCATAGGCTTGCTTTTCCCTTAATGATGTACTTCTCAGAAATACCACAGCTAAGGCACACAATGCATGGAATGGATGGAGGGAATCCTTTGTTCTCAGAGTAGAAGTTCCAACTGATTGAGAGCAGCGCCCACTTTTCCCATCTGAGCTCAGGAAGTTAATCACTGGCCAGGAATTGTTGATGGGGCTCACTGTGCAGCTCATCCAGGGGGCCAGCTGAGGCCCGGTGGCCCAGTGGCCCAGTGGCCCAGTGGCTTACAGGGTGTTTCCAGGTGATACCTGGAGTCTTACCCTCTGAAAACAAAGTGATTTGGGAGGTGCTGCAGGGTGTTGTGGAACACAACTGAGCCACACAGTGGCATGTCACTGGTGCATCTCAGCACCACTCTCATGCTTGCTAATCTTTCTAATAGAGACCCGAGCTTCTAGCAGACAGTGAGGACCTAAGAAGAAAGAAATATTGCCGCTTTCAATTTATTTAATCTAGGATTCTATTTGTGGCAGATTTGCAGGGTGATAATATTACCAGGTAGTGCCCTGAAAGTTTATTATAGCAGAAAGGAGCCCCTTGAAAGGGAAGAAATGAGCACCATGGTAAGGTGACCCAAGGATAAGTCACGTTATGTCAGTGAGCCGATCCCAGAAGATGTTCCTGTCATGCTGGGGGACAATGAAGGGGGACACTTCTTGGTCCTTCTTCAACATCACTGCATCCCTTCATGGCTCAGACTTACTTTCCCGAGCTTCATAATCATGTCTAGATCATGATTTCAGGTCACATTCATTTTTAAAATGTTTTATTTGCTCTTTTGCCTTATTTTCTTAAATTTATGTTTTTAGAATTTCATGCATGAATGCACAGTACCTGTTTCATATCTAACCCACCACCTCCCCTCTTTGACATCTAGGTCCTTCCATGTTCCTCTTCTTCCCTCTAGAATTCATGACTTCTTCATATATATCACATTTGGGGGCTTATTCCTGAAGTAAACTGGCTTTCCCTCTATCAGAAGCCATTGACAGTTGATAACCTTTCATCTACAGCTGGGTTTTAGAAAATTTTCCCCATACATGTTGGCATGTCAACTGGTGTGATTATTATGCAGGTCTTGTTTATGCATTCGTATTGTTAGAGATTCCCCGTTGTGTGCAGAGGACACTGTGTAGCTGCAGGCTTCCATGTTCTCTGGCGCTTCCAATATCTCTGCCCCTTCTGAGATGTTCCCTGTGTCTCAAGTATATGGATTGTGTTGCAATCGTACCAACTGGGTTTGGGTACTGCATCATCACTTCCTGTATTTTGAGCAGTTGTGGGTCTCTGCAGTAGTTTCTGCGAGTACAAGACAAAGCTCCTCTGATGGTGAGATGTGTACCCCTCAGTGTTGTGAGATGGGAGCTACAGATGTATTGGTGTTTCCCTAGCTGGGGGTAAACATTCCCAGTGATCCCTTCTCCCTCAGGATGTAGTTTTCTTATTTTTCTATGCTGTGTACAAATGTCCTAGATACGTTTTATTTTGTTTTGTTTTCATTTTGTTTTGTTTTTGTTTTTCGAGACAGGGTTTTTCTGTAGCTTTGGAGCCTGTCCTGAAACTCACTCTGTGACCAGACTGGCCTTGAACTTACAGAGATCTGCCTGGCTCTGCCTCCTGAGGGCTGGGATTAAAGGTGTGCACCGCGACAACCCAGAAACTTCTAACTTTCTTTGATCACATTCTCATATCAAAAATTTGAAATGTAGAAACAGTGGACCCTCTAAGTCTAAACTGATAACCCACTCATCCAGGGACACTTGAGTGTGCTTCCTGAGGAAGCCATGGATTCCCTGCCTGCGCATGTGAGCTCTATTCTTTCTGCTTCTCATTTCTGTTTGTCAACTGTCAGTTCACAGTTCATGGGGCGGCAGGGAGAGGCAAATACTAAAATCTCTTTTGTAAACAAATACTAGAATCCTTCACACAAAACCATAGTTTCCTGTTGTTTACTTTCTGAGCTTTGCCTGATGTACTCACAGATCTTATTAAAGCAATGCTTTTGTGTGAGAGGCCAGGCTGGGTGGTTCAGAGTTTATACTTTGGGCTGGGACATGGCTCAGTACAATCTTTCTGGACTTAGAGAAGTCTTAGAAATCTGGTCTGTCTGACCTGTGACATCCTCACCCATAAGATGGGGTCGCAAGAGAATGACCACCTTGAATATTGGTTGAGAACAAAAAGCACCAAGATAGCAATTAGGGTGGAGCTTCCCATATCCTCAGGGACTGATGAAACTGTAACCATGGCAACCGGTACCCTTCATCTCTGCATCTTCTTTGACCTCTTCATGGATGAGGTGGTAGGTTCTCATTTACAGTAACTACACATGTTGGGCTTACGCTCTCATTCTGCTTTTCAAATGTCCAAGTTAAATTCACCAGGAAACAGGCAATAGTGGGTGATGACTGATGCGGGCAGCCACTATCATTATAATTTAAATTGTTATGTTTTCCCCCATGTAAGATAGAACACAGTGGCAAGTGGGCTTTACACTCTATCCAGTAAGTGTTGTAATATTAAACATATTATATAATTTATATAACTATTAAAATACCTGTATGTTTCCGAATAAACTGTCTGACTGTCCTGGATCTTCATGCTGAGGACAGAATTCCATCAGTTCTCCCATGAATATCACAATATAAGTGTAGATGGAGCATGATGCTGATTGCACCTTAGTAACTTTTAGTATGACTTACAGAAAATTTCCAGTCTTTGTGGTAGTCTCAGGGTCAGCAAAACTTTATCTTCTAATCCAGTCTTGGTTAAAATTCTTCCCTACATCCCTTGATGGTGAGATGCCCTCAGGAGAATACAGAGTGTAGCCAGATTTCACAGAAGCAGTCAGCTGATGAATGTGTGTGGTCAGCACTGTTTTTAGAGCAGGAGACATGTATGCATAGGTGTCTGCCATCACCATAAGAGTTTAATGGGTAAAACAATCAAAATAACAAACTTCACTTATTTTAGTCTGTCGGTTAAAGATGTAGGCAAACAAACACTCTGTGAGGGCAAGACTGCTTCTCTCTCTTCTCCAGACTCAGGAAACAAAGCCAATTTGCCACCAACAACACATCTTTGTCAAGTAAATTAAATGTTGTTCACGTGATTGTCTGGGTCACAGCAACTTTCCTCTCTGTAGTTCCACCCTCACCTCTGTAATGCGAAATTGTAGCATCAGGACACATCACTGCATGTTTCTCACCTTAACTACCAACAGACCGGTCTCAGCGCCTTAGTGAGAATTCAGTTCTCGGGTGCAGTTCTGAAAGCTGGCCACAAGAGGCGCCATTTCTAGGCACATCTCCATAGGTCCCAGTTTAAACTACAACAGAAAATGGTTGAAGAAGGTACTTCATTTTCAGGAAAGAGAAACTTGGAACTTGATGTTAATTACACCGGACATATTTTTTTTATCAGTATGTTTCATAATGGCTTGGAGCTTTCGTGTGGGTCGTGTGCACGGCCTGTGGGGACAGGTGCATGGCAGGATCCCTGACCTCCACACATGAATGCTGGCAGTGTCTCATTTTCCCATTTTGAAAACCCAGATTGTTGCTAGAGAGTCCCACATGCCCCTTGAGGGGAAAAGTGTTCCATTTGAGACACTAACTGATACACAATAGTGTTAACATTAATGTAGGTTCTCTGTGGTGTTTCAGTGTGAACTTTTTACAATGTATTTTCAAAACAAACCAAAGAAGAATGAAGAAGAAAAGAAAGGAAAGGAAAGAGGGGCCGGAGATGTGGGCTAGTTGGGAAGGTGCCTTCCACACAAGCATGAGGATTTGAACTCCAGAAGCCACAAAAAAAGGGAGTCACAGTGGTTCATTCTTCCACTGCCAGCACTGCAGAGGCAGAGCTCAGATCCCTCGGTTTTGCTGGCCAGCCAACCTAGCATAACCAAGCAGTGAGGATAGAAAGGCATGACTTACTCAGTAAAGTGGTGCTGTGGAAGCGTTGAGGGCCTGTGCTCCGTCCCCAGCACCAACGTAAGAATGCCAAGTGTGGTGAAGTGTGCTCTTCTAGGCATGGCGGGGGAGGCCGACACAGAAGGGTCTCTGGGGCTCAGTGCCAGCCCTTCTAACCAAGTCAGTGGTTAAGGTGAAAAGCAATAAAGACTGCTGACATGCACCTCCGCCTTACACACACACACACACACACACACACACACACACACACACACACACACACAAGAACACATAGACATGAGTTTTAAAAAGCCAGTGAGAAAAGTACTGTTGTAAAGCAAAAGAGACAAAGGGGGCTTAGCTGGAGACAGTCTTGAATCAATAGTTTAAAGGCTCTAAGTGACCATTGTGAAGTTATGATGCTGGGCACTGGGTTGAATTTTGCATTTAAGTTCATTTTCTTAAGTGTGATAATTAACTTGTAGTTATGTAGAAAACTGTCTTTAGAAAAGACATTCTGAGGTGCTGAGGGAACATATAGCTACAACCTGTTGTAAATTGGGATAGTAGAAGACCAAACCATTCACCTACACACACACACACACACACACACACACACATGTATATATATGTACACACATATATATGTGTGTGTGATATATACATACACATATATATCACTTATGTATGCATATGTACATACATATATGTACTCATGGAAAATATTTCTCACACTTTCTGCCATGTGAATTACTTTGAATATATATAATTCATGTTATGAAACTCAAATTAATATATATGTTCTGTAGTATTGGAGCTATTTTGTATTTGCATACACACAAGATGAACACACACAGTGATGTGAGTGTGTGTGTGTGTGTGTGTGTGTGTGTGTATGATTTTGGGCATTAGTGTTGGGCTCTGTAAATGCCTGGCTTTTAATTTGTGCAGTATATAATCAAGCACCAAAGTCAGTGAATTTCCTTGTGGCCTGTATGGCTGTTTGAATGCTTCCATTGCTTTACTTCAGGCTCTGAATCTAAACACACCTGGACAAGTGCATGCTAATCTTAGTCATTAAGCAGTTGAACTGCTGGTGTCATGGCTCAAACAGCCAGTAGGTGGCAGTGTGCAACCAAGAAACCGTTGCCTGGCTCCAGATGCTGTTTTAATTAGCTAAAAGGAAAACAGGTATGGTTTCGCATAACATTTATTTATTTATTTACTTACTTACTTACTTACTTACTTACTTACTTACTTTAATTTGCCTGATCAGCCACCAAGGGCAGATGGCTTCCCCTCCCTCCTCCCAGCTTAAGTATCAGTGGAGAAGGAATATCAAGAGACAATCAGTTGCTGGCCAGGGCCAACCCCCTGAACTTCAGTCCTGCAAACATCATCAGCCCTGTGCCATCTTCGAAATTGCTGCAGTGGAAGGAAGCATGGAGCTATCAATTACTTCTAGGGCTGCAATGGCCTCTGTCCTTGAAAAGCAAGCCTGCTGACTCTGTGGGTGAGATAAAGGGCCGCTGTGTGTGGGCTGGAGGCAGGCTTCTCCATCGGCGTCCTGGAAGTTGATCTGGGGCCCTAGAGGAAGAAATGAAAGACCAGCCTAAATAGTACATGAGAGCCAAGTCCCCTGTAATGAATTATCACGAGCTGGCCAGCACAGTAATTGCATCACAGAGGCTGGGGAGCAGCCTTTTTTAAGGAAGCAGAAGACTTCCTTAAAAGACCACCTCTCCTGGAGCTGTTTCCTTTGTCTGAGGGGAGAAGCTGAATGCCAGGAATCTGCTGATTGTCTGCACATATCTCACACAAGTTATATCTTTGCTGATATTTCTCAGGGTACTACCCACATTAACCAACTCAGAAGGTAGTGTCAATACTAGTTTGACAAAGAAGCAAAGTGAGTTTCAGAAAGAGTGTGCAGCTGGCTTTCCGGGGGCTGGCTCAGTTGGCTCAGCTGGTAAAGAGTTTACCTGGAAAGCACAAGGACTGGAGTTCAAGTCCCAGCAACCAAACTGGGTGTGGTTGTGCACACTTGTAATCCCAGCACTAGGGAGGCAGAGACAGGAGGATCCTTGGGTCTCACTGGTCAGGCAGTACAGCCTAAAAGGTGAGCTCTAGGTTAGTGAGAGACCCCGTCTCAAAGGAGATGTATGGCACACTGATGATAACTTGTGTGGTTGTCTTTAGGCCTCCATATGCACACACAAACATGAGAATGTATACACACACACACACACACACACACACACACACACACAGATGAGAAACGTGTCTGCACAATTTGTCACTTCCTTTATTAACTGGCCTCTTTCAGTTACTGAAAGGGGTTCTTTTGTGCATGTAAATGAACATGTGTGTGGTGTATACACACACGTGTGGGTTTGTCTGTGGATATCAGTTTCCTGGTCTGCCACTCCCCACCTGACGCTCACCGAGCCAGCAAGCCCCAGTTGTCCTCCTGTCTCTGTCCCACACAGTACTGGATTCCTAGGCATACATCCATTTGCATATAGCTTTTCATGTGAGTGCTAGGGATTTGAACTGAGGTCCTTCTGCTTGAAGAGCCAGCCCTCTTACCCACAAAGCCATCTCCCAAGATCCTGACAGGGACTCTAAATAAACAAGGTGGTCTTCTTTCCTATGAGAGTCACTGTTCATTTCTATTCTACTCTTTAGCTGATAGAAATAGGAGATGTTGTTTGTTACATTGGGGACTGATGAAGTTTTTCTTTTTAGAGTATGGGTTCCGAGTGGCTATGTCTTTATAACTGAAGGATACTGTTGAGGGTAATTTCATTGACACATTATAATAATGCTCTATATTTATTGGGAACTGTGAGATAATTTAACATTCATATGTAGTTTAAAACATTACAAAGTAGAAACCAGGGCTGGATAGATGGCTCAGTGGTCAAGAGTTCATACTCTTGCAAAGGACTCAAGTTCTGTTCCCAGCAACCATATCTGGAAGCTTATAGCTCTTCATACCTCCAGCTCCAGAACATCTGGTGTGCCTGGTCTATGGACACCTGAACCTGTGCAAGCCTACCCTTAGCCCTACACATAATTAAAAAAAATCTTCTTTTAAAGCAGAAAGAGGTCACTGGGAGGGTCAGTCAGTAAAAATACCTGTTCTACCAACATGAGAATCTAAGCTTGATCTCCAATATGCATTTAAAAAAGCTGTGCATAGTGGTGTACACATGTAATACAGGTTTTGGGGAGGAGAACGTGTTGAACATAGATGGGTCTCATTGGTCATCCTGGAGTAAATAGAGAACTCCAGGCTATTGAGAAACCCCGTCTCAAAGGAGATACACGGCATTTATGAGGGCAATACCTGAGGTTGTCCTCTGGTCTCCAGAGACAAAGATGTGAACACACACACACAGAGGGGTCCTATCATTTGAGGGACTATGGATGAAAAATGAGGCAGTATATCAAGAGATATAAACCAGACACAAAAAACAAATGCTGCTGAATTGTGCCACATGTGGGATGTATCAGAACTAAATTCTGAAGGAATTCTGAAAGAAAGCTAGTTAATGCCTTTAGTCCACTTACTCAAAATCATCTTTGGGCATTCTTCCTTTTACCCAAAACTCATTTACCAAAAAATGCTGTGACAAATCAACTTTATCAAGGCTACTTATAAAAGAGAGCATTTAATTTGGGGCTCATGGTTCCATGGTAGTAGAGTCCATAAACATCATGGTGGGGAGCCTGGCAGCAGACAGGCAGGCATGGCACTGAAGCAGCAGCTGAGAGCTCACACCTGATTCCTATCTAGTAACACACCTCCCCCAACAAGCCTGCATCTCGTAATCCTTCACAAACAGTTCTACTCTGTGGTGACTAAGCATGCAGATATATGAGCCTGTGCAGCACATTCCCATTCAAACTAGCACACCTGGGCTACAGTGTGATAGCCTTTCTCATAAAATAAAAGCAGAAGTAATACCAACAACAAAGAGCAGACCCTCTCCCTCAAATAAAAAATAATTTTATCAAAAGAGTAAAATTTTAAGTGATTTACTTTTTCCATTTGAAGCCCACATAATTTCAACATAGAGTGTGCACCATATTTTCTTTGCCTTGTATGTCAAGCATACTTTCTGCCTCAGCTGGTAGTTTTTCTTAAAAGAAACTCTCCTGTTATGTGTCTGCATCCTAGATTTTTAAAAATTCTATCAAATTTATTTGTTTCTTGGTGTGTATGTTTGTGGATGTGCCACATGCATGCTTGGAGGCCAGAGGACATTTTCAGCACCTGAGTATCTTCTTCCACCATGTAGGTCCTAGGGGTTGAACTCAGACCATCAAACATGGTGACAGGTTCCTTTACCCGCTGAACTTTCTTACTGCCCCCACCTACTTAAAAAAAAATCCCCTTTTCTACTGTTATATGGTAGGTGAGTTTGGATGTGGAATTAAAAGTCTTTCCTCACCTTTTAAGAGATACGGTGTGCCACACCCTGAAAACATAGCCTCAGAAAAGAGTCATGGAGCATGTACCTCACTGGGTGTGGCACTGTTCCAAGTAAGCCTCACAGTACTGGTGACTCTCATCTCCTCCATACTTAGAGAACATGAGAAGGAATGTGACCCTGTCTTCGAATTGTATTGGCACCCACCATGGGAATCTCAGCATCTCTCAGGTGACTCTCAAACCAGTTGAGACACTGACCAGCACCACAGCCAGGGATAGCTGCTTCTACCTGAGAGCTTTGCAGTCTGCTTGAGCTATTCCAAGCCTCTTCCCCTTTTTCTCTGCTGAGTGGATGCTTCTGGAAGCCCTGTGGGCCATCTGGCTGCACACAGATGACAGCACACCCCAGGATCTCCCTTGTCCCTTCCATGCAGCTTATTTTTGCATAATTTAAGCATGACATGGTTGTGCCATTTAAGTTCTGTGAAATTGGTGTTCTCCCATCCATGAAATTATATACATCTTGGGAATATTTTCAGTTACTAAAGGGGTGAATGCATTCTTGAAGAGGGGTGCGACAGCAGACAACAGTGGACTCCATTGAGCCACCCCCCAGAAAGCACAGTTATCTCTCTGTGCCATGTTGAGACACAAAGGTAGACATTTGCTGTTTAAATCCTAGAGACAGGAAACTGCAAGGATAAGCGTTCTTTTATGTATTTGTCCTAACTCACTCAGTTTTCCCCCAGCTCCCCCATCATGATTCTTTCTAATCCTAGCTCACACATCTAGAGACCCATAGAATTGCTAACATTGCAGATTTCATGTTCCATTGTTCTGGGTGTCCAGGACAAAGAGGAACAATCCTTCAAAGACTGTTTACAGTTGATGGATTTCATGAACCTGATTGGCATGTGTGGATGCAGATTCTGTTCATTACATGGATGGGAATAACATGTCGTCATGCGGAGAGAGGCATTGTGTGATCTGTTTCCCAGGTCTCTGTATTACTGACACACAGGAAGGGCAGGCAGCTGTTTCCTAAAAGAATTACACACAGGGAAGGATGTTTCTTTTCGTATCTTGAGACATCCATAGGAACTTAGTAACAGTGAACATTCTCTGATTTCCTGGTTTCTCATCCCAATGATGAGCTATAATTACCAGGATAGTTTAGTCTGGCTTCAGTGACAAGCATACCTGGGTAGCTCAGTGGCTTAACGTTGTCAAGCTTGCCATAGACTACAACAGTTCTCTAAGGTGATAGTTTCCCAGAAAAGATATTTGCAGTCAGGCTGCTTTCATCTCGTAAGACTTTACTTATGACACATTTTGAATAGGGTCTTATGTATCCCAGACTGGCCTTGAACTTGTATGTAACTATGAATTACCTTAAACTTCTGATACTTCTGAACAATTGAATTGATGGCATGAGTCTCCATGCTCAGTTTTATTTTATGGTGTTGGAGATTTCATCTAGGGATTTGTGCATTCTGCACAAGCCCAACACGAACTGAGCCACATTCTCAGCCTGATTGTGTTTTATCATAAGGCTTTGTAGGGTAATGAGGCTTTGTAGGAGAGTGATGTTGGTAGATTGGACAGATAGAGGGTTCATACCTACTCTAGTATATGCTAGCCCAAAGAAGTCAAGGGATACTTTCATTGATTATCAGGAAGAATAGGTCATTTGGGCCCAGCTTAACTGTCAAGGAGTATAGGAAAACAATGGTCAAGAAATAAAATCTGAGCACATGTGATTTCTCTCCTGTGTTATCTGAAGCTGAACATAAGTCCGGAAAAGATCCCAACTATTAACCAAACTGTACTGAGAGAGACTATTCCATGCTGAGGGCCATTTCTGCTAAACTTCTTTATGTGGACTCTACAGCACCAGAGGTGGACTGTCAGTTAACTGCAGAAACAGTTTATAAAGATTATGATGGGCGGAAAAGATGACTCATTCCCAGAACAAGTAAATAGGAAAGTGGACTTCATACTCAGGACCACCAGAGGTCACGCACGCATCACAGTCAGTTGGCTGTTCAGCTGCAGATTGTGGCTGGAGAGCTTTACAACTTCAGGATCATCCTTTAAGCCTGATTACACCTGGAGCTTTTATACAAATTCTTCCTGTTTTCCTATGTGCCAGTAAAGGGGTGGGGGTGGGGGACTAAGCTGGCAGGAAGATGCTAGCTAGCCTTATTGACCACATTTATCATTATGACGAAAGAAAAATCATCTTTTAAAGTGAACATTTTTGTCTTCTGCATTTTAAACAGTTTATTTAGTGCACAAAATGATTTTCACTGTGACCTGAGAGATACTGATCAGGGACTACCAATAAACTATGTCAGCCTGACTGTGATAATGTCTGTTACAAATGGTATCCATGCTTTCAGATCACTGATCTCTTCCTGTGCATAGAGAGACACACTCTCTGGGGACAGCTGTCATGAAAATCCTCTTGACGTGCTTTGTGACATGTCCATCATTCGCATTCCGTGTGGTTCTTCATTGTAACTGTCAAGATGGACATAAGCTGGAGCCAAGCTGTCTTATTTCTCTGTCTTCTTACAGGAAGACCACTTGCACAGACAAGCCCAGCAAGTGCAGTAGGCTTCAATTCTGCAGAAAGATGAGTGTCTGCATGTCAGTGCTCCTGAGTGTGTGAGTGTGTCTATTAGAGCCTATTGAGAATCAGCAGCTAGGAGGTACAAGAGAGGACTGTTGCCTGGAGCCAAAGAACAAACTGATAGAAAATTAGTTTGGGGTATTGATGACAGAGAAGTCAATCTTCTTGGAGTACATTTTTGAAAACAAAGTGTGTGCTTTATTTATTTGTTTGTTTATTATTTTTGCTTGGAGAGAATTATCCTTGGCTGACATGAAAACCCTTAATATATGTCCTTAGCCTGGAGTCTCTAGTGTATAAAGGTTGTGTTAAGGCTGAGAAGATGACTCACTCAGTTTAGTGCTTGCCCGAGTTTGGTCCCTAGAACCCACATTAAAAAGCCAATCATGATGGTATACCCTTGTAATATCAGCACTAGGGAGGTGGAAACAAACAGATCCCTAGGGCCCAGCCTAGCGTACTTGGTGAGTTTCAGGCCAATGAGAGGCTTAGTCTTAAAAAACAAATTGGAGAGCACCTGAGAGATGAAAACTAAAGTCCTCCGGCCTCTACATGCACACACATACACATGCATATGCACCCCCACATGTGTGCTCTTCACATGATGCACATATACATGTATAGACATATGAGACTACAACTTATATTGCATTGTCCAGGTTTATTCATCAACATAGTAGACAAAACCTCTTAAAGTGTATTTAGTTTTGTTTTCTTGCAGTTCTTGAGTAAGAAGGCACAGGATTTAGATGTGTGCTCTCTGCTTGTGCAGAATTATCACCTCACCCACACCACACATCCTCCTAGTATCAGTTGATATGAGACATCTCCATATTCAGTGAGAGACTACTGAAAATACACAATGATTTTGCCTAGAAGACGCTAATATTAAGGAAGTAGACAACAGCCCATTTGTACTGAACAAACGGAGTGTAAGTGGAAGCTAAGGAATCCTTAGTCATCACTGTTCCCAAATGCAGTCATTAGTTACTAAGTTGTGTGATGTATCATTAAGCAATACTAAGAAGCAGTGGGTTGATTACCTGGTTAGTTGGTTGGGAAGCCTAATTAGCTACTTAGTGAACAATCTGAATTTCTTGTCTTTTTGCTATGATAGAATACCCTGACAAAACAACTTAAGGCAAAAAAAAACAAAACAAAAAAAACAAAACAAAAAACAAAAAACACACAAAAAAAAAACGTTTGTTTAGCTCACAGTTCAAGGTATAGTCAGTCCATCATGGCAGGTGACTTAGGCATCAGGAGGTCGAAGCCCCTGCTCACATTGTAATTACAGTCAGGAAGCAGAGAGCAAGAAATGCCTGTTTCTGGTGCTGGGCTCACTTCTCTGTTTTGTATGGTTTGGGGTCCCTGCCCCGAGGATGGTACTGCCCACAAGCAAGATCAGTCTCCACATCTCAGCTGATGGAATGATCATCCACAGGCTCAGCAGCAGCCTGTTTACCAGAAAATTCCAGACTTTGTTAAGTTGACAATCAGTTCAGTTGCATCAATTTATCCTATTCTGAAGATTAGGATCAATCAGAAAACATTTCTAAGCTCAAGGTATTTTGAGTGTCCTTTCTTTCTTTCTTTCTTTCTTTCTTTCTTTCTTTCTTTCTTTCTTTCTTTCTTTCTTTCTTTCTTTCTTTCTTTCTTTCTTTCTCTCTCTCTCTCTCTCTCTCTCTCTCTCTCTCTCCCTCCCTCCCTCCCTCCCTCCCTCCCTCCCTCCCTCCCTCCTTCCTTCCTTCCTTCCTTCCTTTCTTTCTTTTTCCTTTAAAAAAATAAGCCAAGAAATATACACTTTTCAAGCCATCATTTTCCAGCCTATAGATTTGCATTATGGAATCTCTTTCCATTTAGCTCTGAAACACACACAGGAAAACCATCAAGGCTTTGCACTTTCTCCTGGGGTGACACTTGTCAACCAGTGAGGCTGGTTGGGCGTTGTTGGGAGGTGAACCATTTCCTTGTTTGTGGAGCTGAAACAAAGGGCCTGCTCTTGCAGCACCCACACTTCCCTGCATTCTGTTTTGTTCCTTCTGCTCATTAACATGGTGGGGCTTCTGTGTCTTTAGAGATATCAAGAAAGCAAAAGGCAGTTGCAGGCTTCAGAAAGAAATTTCCAGGCATGTCTTTAATATCAAAGTGTGCTGTTAGTCATGTGGGAAACACTTACAAACCCCGCCTGGAAGATGGTTTCCTGTCGCTGTACAATTATTTCTTGGTTTTATACAGGACAACTGTATGTGTATACCAGGGAGCTGGGAGATGAGGAAGGTGGAACCCATGATAAATGTGAGTGTTTCTTTGTGTGTGTGTGTGTGTGTGTGTGTGTGTGTGTGTGTGTGTGTGTGTCTGTGTGTCTGTGTGTGTCTGTGTGTCTGTGTGTGTAAGCCAGACAACCTCAGGTATCTTTCCTTAGGCTCTATCCACATTGTTTATTGAGATAAGTTCTCTCACTGGCCTACAACTCCCCAAGTGAGTTGGTCTGGCTGTCTGGGAATCTTTGGGATTCCTGCTTTCTCAGCACAGGGCTTACAAATGCATGTCTCCATGCCAGACAGTTTTACCTGAGTTCTGATGCCTGAACTCTGATCCTAAGACTTGTGTGGCAAGCAGTTTAACAAATGAGCTTCTTCCCCATCCCCTGGGTTCTGGCTTTAATTCAAGCCTCTCAAACACTGTAGAGCAGATGTGAATTTTTCAATAAACTTCCATCCATTTTCTACCCCAAATCCTTAAAGTCCTGTGCTAACCAACTGAGTTCTCAACTTGGCCTCTCCGTTCAATCCACTCTTCCTAATCCATCACTGATGGATGATTCCTTCCTAAAACTCAGTTACTGTAGTCTGTCAACCTGCAGTTCAAGTATTGAAACAACCTGTACTGTCTTCTGGATCCCCCTATGGCAATGCTTCTCACCCCTCCTAATGCTGCAACTCTTTAACACAGTTCCTCATGTTGTGACCCTCAACCCTGAAATTATTTTCATTGCTACTTTATACCCATAATTTTGCTACTGTTAAGGAATCATGTAAGTATCTGTTTTCTGGTAGTTGTTTTGGGATCATGACCCCACAAGTTGAGAACCACAGTACTAAAGGGTCACTGCCACTTAAGCTATTTATTCATATGTAAAGATAGCAAACCACTTGGTGTCTACCTCCCTGGGCTTTCATCTGGACAACTTTCTTCCTACCATTTTCTCCCTCTGGAATGTGTTTCCCTCTAACCAAAGCCCAGCTGAAATGCCATTTCTCTCTCTACCAGAATATTCTCCTCCTTCCCTCCCTCCATCCCTCTTTCCTTCCCTCTGTTCCTCCCTCCCTCCTTATACATTCACAGCAAACCCTGGCATCAACACTGTCTCAGCTGTCATCAACATCATGACCACCACCACCACCACTGTTGCCATCCAACAATCCTTTGATGCCAAACAAGTATCAGCTACTCATATGGCCCATCTCATCTTCTGTCACTCATAGTTTACATAACCCTTCTCAGGTTGCCAGTGACAGAAGGAAGATGACTTGCATGCTGCTTTGTGTTGAGTTTCATTTCTTCTTGGAATGGGAGCACATATTTGTTCTGTGCTCTTCTCCTTCTTATTGCAGTTACCAAATACCAGATAAGAAACCACTTAAGGGAAGGTATATTTTGGCTCACAGTCTCAGAGCATGTGGTGGGAAATCCTGGTCACAGGAGCTTGGGGTAGCTGGTCACAGCGCATGCACAGTAGAGAAAGAGAGAGAGGAATGCTGCTGTTCAGTCCATGTTCTCCTTTTAATTTAGTCTAGAACCTCAGCCTCAGCCGGTGCCACCTAAATTTGAAGTGGTCATTCCATCTCCTTTAACATAACCTAGAAATTCCACCACAGGCATGCTCAAAAGCTTGTCCCTTAGGTAATTGTAGATCCTGTCAAGTTGACAATATGAGCTATCACTGTCACTGTTCAGGTACAGAGATACGAAAAGAAACTCTCAGCATTTGGTTCTCAGATCCAGGGAGTGAACTTCTGTTGTTTGCGGACCATGATGCTCTGCTCTCCACTGAGCCTTTTGCTCCCATTGAATAATCCAGCCTTTTGCTGCTGCTATGCCATACTGTCAATATCCCATCCATCGTGCCATTCTTCAGTTTCTGTTCAATTAGAGAAGAGGCTGGGATGCGAATCAATTTTCTATCCTATTTATCTTGACAAAACATTTAAGAGATTAGACAGCATTTGGAGTTGGTGCAGATTAATTATGGAGATTATATCTACTGTTCACATCCAAATTCCATTATGGAGAGAGGAAAGGGAGCTGGCCTGCCTTATCAAATGGAAATTGTGTTTTGGTTATGGATGGGAAAGGAAATCCAAAAATGCCTGGCTTGTGTCAATTCCAAACTATCTTACTTTCTTCCCTTTCCACTGATCCTCTATACACTTTCTGTTTTCCATTTTTTTTGTTTCTCCCTCCCCCATCTACCAGAAACTGTTACCATACTGTATCATAAATGTGTGTGTGTGTGTGTGTGTGTGTGTGTGTGTGTGTGTGTGTGTGTGTCCCTGTGGCCAAATCCCTGAGAAAGAAAAACTTAAGTGGGGAGTGTTTATTCTGGCTCTTGGTTCAAGAAGGCACAGTCCCCCTGGCAGGAGCGGCATGCAGGCAGGTGCCTATAAGGCACTGAGGGTATAGAGCTGGGACTGCTCGTATCCTGGAGGAACTGGAAGCAGACAGTAGGACAAGGCTATTATCTCAAGGCCCAGCATCCAGAGACCCACTTGCTCTAGCAATGCCACATCTTCCAAAGGTTCTCTTTCCTCCAGAAACACTGCCACCATCTAGGGACCAAGTTTCAGACACATGAGCCTGTGAGGACATTTCATATTTAAACCTTAATTCCCACTGAACCATGGTGACTCAGAAGTTCCCACATGCCTCCACACTGTGGCTGTGTTTTTCTCTGTGTTGATTTTGCAGTTTTTATTTTTCCACATCATAGTAACTTATTCAGCAGGACTTACACCATAGCTTCTCAGCAACTCTATTATGAAGTTATGTAAATGAAGTTCCAGGGCTACCATGCATTGTGCCAAGGTCAACTGGGTACATGAGCATCTGATGCATCCATCATTGAGATGGAGCATGTTGATTGAATAGGTCTGGTCTGTGTCCCACTAATGGAGCGGTGGTAACCACAGGCACAATTGGAACCATACTAACAGGTTTTTTTCACTCACTGGCACAATGGGTTTTGCATAAGCCAGAGCTACATGGTCCCACTGATAGAAGTATGAAACAAGGATGCCCATACTGAGACATTAAAATTCATGAGCAGCCAAGGTGTATACACACCTGAAATCCAAGCCCTTGAGAGGCTGAGGCAGGGTGATCTTCATGGCTCTGGGATACAATGGCTATATAGTGCATAGCAGAACAGCCAGGGCTACTTAGCAAGACACTGGCAAATTTTTAAAAATACAGCCAAGCCATCAAAGAAACCACCAACAACACAAAAATCTGACATGGGCAGGCTTGATATTAAATCAGGGAAGATCATACTGAGTATGAAAAATAATATAACTTTCAGATAAGTAATATTTTAGAAGGCACCTGTTTTCATTGGATTTTACTGGACATTGTTAAAAAAGATAGAATAGAGACTTGTATAATTAATTGTGTCTTGTAACTTTGGGATTGAACCTGCCTCTTAACTAAAAGACTTCTCAGAGATCCTAAGAGGCTGATGCATCTCCTCTGGGGCCCTAGGACTGAGATATAGGCTGATATGAAAGCAAACGTACTTTCCTATATAATCATCTAATTTGCTTTATTTCCTTAAAGGAAATTCTATTAAAAGGTCATTGAAGTGTTCAAAATATAGTTAATAACTATATTAGTCAAATAAGGGAATAACCAGTCCACACTGGAGATGGGCATTTAGTCTTTGTGAATCTTTTCTACTTTTTGTAGCAAAACCAAGTAACATTTCCT
Source organism: Peromyscus maniculatus bairdii (assembly GCF_049852395.1). Lineage (NCBI taxonomy): Eukaryota > Metazoa > Chordata > Mammalia > Rodentia > Cricetidae > Peromyscus > Peromyscus maniculatus. The sequence continues at coordinate 8,887,654 of NC_134859.1, read as the reverse complement.
GCTGTTTTTGCTGAAACATCATTTTTGTCTATGTGAGTGTTTCTCAAAATTCCCAATGCTGTGACCCTTTAATACAGTTCCTCATGTTGTGGTGACTCCAACCATAAAGTTATTTTCATCGCTACTTCATAACTATAATTTTGCTACTGTTATGGACTGTAGAGTAAATATCTGTGTTTTCTTTAAGACCAAATATCTATGGTCTTAGGTGACCCCTGTGAAAGGGTCTTTCAAACCCCAAAGGAGTCTTGACCCAAACATTGAGAACTCCAGTCTATGTGCTTTTTTTTTTTTTTTTTTTTTTTTTTGGTTTGAGTTCCAAGCTTTAGATCAAAGCTTGTAGGGACCATGACTACAAGGCTATGAAGCTATGCACAGGAGATTGGGTATAGAAAAAGTTGTGGCTGGGATGCAGAGAAGGTAGGTCAGTGGATAAAAATGTTAATTCCTCAAGCATGAGGACCTGAATTAGAATTCTCAGCACCCTCATAAAAAAGTAGATGTGACTGGGCATGCTGGTGTGAGGTGAGGCAGAAGCAGGCAGATGCACAATGCTCACTGGCTGGCCTAGCTGACAGAGAGTTTCTGGTTCAGTGAGAGACATTGTCTGAGGTAATAAGGCCAAGAACAACAGAGCAAAACACAAATGTCTAGCTCTGACCTTCATTTATACTCCTATAAGGCATAGTCATTCAAATTTCTACACTTAGCTGCATGCAATACACACACACACACACACACACACACACTCTCCCTCTCTCTCTCCCTCTCTCTCTCTCTCTCTCTCACACACACACACACACACACTCTCTCTCTCTCTCCCTCTCTCTCTCTCTTTCTCTCTCTCTCTCTCTCTCTCTCTCTCTCTCTCTCTCTCTCTCTCTCTCTCTCTCGCACACACACACACACATACATATATACACATGCACCTACACACAGAGAGAAGAGAGAGAGAAGGAAGGAGGGAAGGAGGGAAGGAGGGAGGGAGAACTCCAGTACTAAGCTACATCCCAGCCAAATGACTTATTTTGATAACAACTTTCAGCATGCTTTTCAGGGGGCGAAGCCACACATATGTACTGATCTGCTTTTTCCCTCTCTGGGCATATTGACTGACAAAGGAGTTTGATGCCTTGCTTAAGACAGTTGTTATATGTGGCAATGTGTAGACACTGAATTAAATGGAAGGTAGGAAACACTGGGGAACTCATTATCACATAGATACTATACTGAGTGACATTTTAGAGTCAGGAATTATTTGAAGTGAATAATATCCTCTAGTTTATATAATAGGTCTGCTTAAAGTGTGGCAGCCTTATCTGCTATTATAGGCATATAACAATTGTTTTTTAACTATTGATACTTATTTTACAAATTTTTATCTATGTGCTATATAAATATTTGGCTGGAGCATTTTCTTAGAAATTTTCAGGAAACTTTTAGGATAGCAGTTTGTTTGTAACATGTAATTCACATTGTTTTACATTAAAAACTTCAATCCATTTTTCCCCGGTGAGAAATGTTCCTTCCTCCTTTCTAAAATATAATCTTAGGAATTAGAGTCAATGTAAATCCAGAGGTAATGAGATTCAATTTTTCATTGTAGCAGAATTAGATGGAGAACTTCAAATATTTATTTGAGGTTTAATTTGAGTAATTTAAGAAAACACTGAGCTTCCTCATTCATAAATGATAATTACCTCACTTCATCAAATATTGCATTGTATTCCCTACTGATGACTACTCCGCCGTGTTCCGATATGAACATTATTGTATCTCAAAAGGGATTCTTTGTTCAGGTAACGTCTTTCTGTGGCTTAACTCAAAACTTTCAGAGCTGGAGTTTGGTGGGGTGAGGTGGCAGAATGGTAGGTGAAGGATTTGCTGTACAAATGAGAGGACACAGTCTAGATCTCAGCAGCCGTGTGCATGGGTGTGGTAGGGAATGACTGCTTAGCCCAGGGCCGCTGGGGAGCTGGACAGCACAGATGGGATGATCCCTGGGACTTGCTAGCCGGCCAGTGGTGTCTGTGAGATCAGGTCAGTGACAGCCTTGCTTCAGAAAATAACTTAGAGGAAAACACTGAACAGTGACCTCTGGCTTCTATATGCAGCTACGTTCCTGTACAACACACACACACAGAGAGAGAGAGAGAGAGAGAGAGAGAGAGAGAGAGAGAGAGAGAGAGAGAGAGAGAGAGAGAGAGAGAGAAAGTAAGTGAGAGGGGGAGTTATCTGTTCCTGTTTTACAGTGCTCTGTTTTATAAGGGAAAAGAGGTGAGACTTAGAAAAATAGTTACACCGAGTTTCTAAAGAGTATGTTCTGAGAAATAGTAATTTGCCTTATTTTTGTTTAAAATTAGAGATTAGTCTTCAAATTGTACATATATACATGTACATGAGAAAGAAAATTAATTTGAAAGAGAATAACGAGGGGAGTATGGAAAGGTTTGGAAGGAAGAAAAGGAAATAATATTATCATATTATAATTTCAAAATAGAAGATATTATTTTAAAAAAAGATTAGAGGTTATTGTCTTTAAAATTTCCTGAAGTAAGCTGCAGGCGCTACTAGATCACAGATCTACAGTGACAGACATGGACTGTCCAGCAAACTGATATGAAGGAGGCAAGGGCATTTCAAACGGATGCTGAGCTACTGCAAGATTCCTTATTCCACTCCTGTAGAATTCTCTGGGTAAGGAGAAAATATGTTTATATGATATATATTTCACACATTCCATATACAGTGAAGATATTCAGACATGGACTGGTGAATTTGGTCTCACCTCTTTTAATGATGATGATATAGGCACTTGTATAGGTTTCAGTTTAACATGATTGCAGCCATCTTGAGTCATAACCACCGTGACTTCCCCTCAGTAACCCTGGCTAGCTTTTCCTTCACAGTTTCTCAGCAGGTCATAAATACACAAAACCAATAGAGTACTATACAATGTTTCCCAATGGTACCCTCTATCCAGGTGTTTACCTTACTCTTTTATATTAATCAGATAAAGGCTGACTTGGATGTAACCACTTTGGTTTTAACCAATATGTCTGACTTCTCTCTTTTTGATACAAATGCAGGGATAATCTTCTCCTTATGACATTCAGGCCATGTGTAGGTATGGGGGTACTTGTATATTCCCCCAAAATTGTCTGATCACAAACACTGGGACCAGGTTGTCCTAAAGAGTGGTTAATGGGGTAGTATAACATATTTTAAACTTGGTGGTACCTTATGTCCTTTTCCACTTATTTTATTCATGATACCTGACTTTGTGGATTCCCATTCCCAGAGAACAATATGGTAAGCAGAGATACCTTGGATGTAAATCACATACAACCACTCAAACTGACCTAAGAATAAGAGAAATATATTATTAGTTCATAGAAAAGACCAAGGGGGCAGGAACTTCTGGAACTAGGGTAATCCTAGGGTCTTATTGTACCCTATCCAGTGTCACCTTGCATTCCGTCTGTTTTCCTCTGTGTACTCACGTAGTTCATTCTCACTGAGCCAGCGTAGGTTGAATGCTCATTCATGATGCACCTTCCATGATGAAGGGAGCCACCTTTGCTATTGGGTCTTACTTGACATGAGGTCCTCACTCTCCAGAGGCACTAGACCTGCTCCAGACACTAGAAATACAATGCCAATCAAATGTTTTCAGGAAATAAAATATGTTTTTATTTGTTGTATTTTTAGTGAAGTTACTTAGTTTATAGAAAGACTCTACCTTGACTGATCAAAACCTTCACCTTCCTCCATAATTGAACTAACCAGAATTGTCTCTTGTCCTGGAGCCCATGGTCTGTGATTTTGGAGTTATTTCAACTCATTGGAGATTATGAAATATGCATTTTGTTACCCGTGAATTAGGAGCTAGCAGCCAAAACTCCACTTACATTTCCTCTGACTCACTTAAAATTTTATTTTCCCTCATGCTCCAATTGGACAAGTGCACCATAGAAATATCATGATGGATAAGAACACAGCATTAGGACCCAAACAAAGGATATAAGATAATTTGTATGTGCACCAAAGTCAGGGAATTATTTTCAAGATTTATGAAAACTCATATTCATCCTCAGTGGTGACGTTTTCAAAGATCAGGATGCGTGTTACCTAGAGAGCTAGGGAAGCTAAGTGATAACACTGTGTTAGAATCTTTCTGTGGCTTCCATGACCCAGATCCGTCAGCATCTCTTCCCTGGCTGGCCCCTGTCTCTCCTCATGTGCATTTAACTCTTTCTTCTGTCTTTTCCAATTTTTGTTTGCTCTTTTGAAGTCATCGCCATCAATTAGTATGTGTGGGGGGCCCTGAGGACCTACCGTGCCACTTTTCCATCTGTTATCCAGCAGCACAGACATGGTGCTCCCACCCCTTTGTTTTGAATTCCATTATCCTGTGCTATTCTGAGCATCTCCCACCTGCTGGCCCAGCAGCTCTCAAATCCCACATCTTCTTTTGGGCCTGCTTTCCTCCCCCATGGTTTGACATCTCTAGTGTGATGTCATGCTGGAGAACTTTCATCTCGTACTCTGATAACTAATTCCTCCTCTGCCACTTACTGTTTGATATGACCTCGGGTAACTTTATTGATAGTTTCAGTTTTTGCTATAAAGGGCCACAACCCAAGTGTCTGTTCTTTACTGAGAGTCTGAGAACTGCAACGGCTAGAGAAAGCAAATCAGGAGTATTGGAGGCTAGAGAGATGAGTCAGTGGCTAAATGTCCATGCTGCCAAGTCTAAAGATCCAATTTCAATCCCTGAAACCCACATGGTGAAAAAAGAGATCAGTTCCTGCAAGTTGGCCTCAGACCTCCACACATAACACTGTGGCATTTACATATATACTCACACACAAAGTAAATGTAATTAAGTGAAGAAATATATATTTATACATTATATAAAACACACTATATATAATATGTGTATTACATATGTCCATTGCTTTTTGTGTTTTGATTTTAATATTTTGTTGCTTTTTTTTTTTGGAGAGAGAAAGATCATGAAGTTGGGTGGATAAGGAAATGGGAAGGACCTGACAGAGGGAAAAAATATGACTAAAATATATTGCATAAAAAATTAAAGTAAAAGAACATAAAGAAAGTAGAAGTAAGCTGGCCAGGAAGGGAAAAGTGACTAGTGGATGAGGAGAAAGGATGAATATGGGTCTGATTACAGTCAAAGTCCATGATATACTAGAGTAAAATGTCTATGAAAACCATGATCATGTACCATGAATATGTGCTAGGAGATTAAGAGAAAATGTTCAATGTCTTCACATAACCAACAAAACAGCAAGAAAAGTAAAGAAGGTGTCATCGTTCTTGGAGTGACCTCAGAGGGCAGGAGTGGTCTTTCTGTTCTCACCTGTGCATTGTGGCACTCAGGGGAGTGACGGTCACTGCCAGCCCACAGCCATCATCACTGGCAGAAACAGCGTTCTCACCTCCTCACATACATACCCTACCTTTACTATGTTCACTTGAAACCAATCTTTATCGGTATACAAGGTCGGCTGTGGTTGGTGATGCTGGTGCTGTCCAGCCCCAGCTCTTTCCACATTTACTGTGTTATTTCTTTTAAAACCATTGCTAGGACCAAAACCTTGGTAAGTCACCAGTGATGGTTGCAGTAGCCCAGCATCTTCCATCCAGAAGGACAGCCTTGTGTGTGCTGGGAGTGCTGCTAGTCTTTGCAAGAGAAGCCTACGGTTAAGGGGCAAGCTGTGCTGAAAATTATAACTGAGTTGATTTCAGCATATTATATAATGTGTCAAATGACCTATAAATGCTGACTGGTCAGGAACCTTGGTTAGAAACCCTGAAGTGAGCTTTTTGCCATGACAGACAAATGGCCTCTTTAAACTAGACAATGGGTGAGTGTTTCCACGGACATAGATGCTTATCTGTCAGTCACCCCATGCCTCACTCTAATTATGGACGAGGCATTGGGATGGGACAGTGGAGTATAAAATAAGTCATCATCAGGACTAGGCCTTGCCCTGAAGGAGTTTATGATCGCATCGGGAAAACGAGGCATAAAGGTGTGAATGCTTACGGTGCAGCAGAAGGGGCTCCTCACAGCTAACTATAGCACAGCGCTAAACGAGTGTTCTAGGCCCTGAGCACGGCCTCCCTGCTCTAAGTCTTTCCATTCGGCCTGGAAGGCAACGCTAAATTGGTGGACAGGTATGAATTGTTCTGAGTTATTGAGTCAAAACATAATTTGCCCAGTACAAAGATGAGCTAGCTGTCATAAATATTTGCAGGGTTCTCTTGCCTCCTGTGGCTGGCAAGAGAAAACAGAAGCTTTCGTCGTATCAAATCACTCTGGCTCCCCCACCCCACTTCTCCTGCACAAACTAGGTTAATGCCAGGAAACTGGCATCCCCTTCCCAAGATGATTTGTTAGATAATTAGTCAGAGTGGAGGAACCTATTCCTTTGTTGCCTCTGGTGGACACTGTTGGAAGAGGCTCCTCCCCGTCTCCCCCCATCCCGAGCCTTCCTCTAAGTAGTCGAACCCAAGGTTTATTGAGCCATTAGGAGTATATGGCTGTCACACAAGAAGAATAAGCATGGATAAAGTCTTGCATTTCCAGACCTCAGAGTTTAGCATGGCTTCACTTTTCATGTTATCTATCTTATTCTACCCTCGGGAATAATATTTAAAATTGACAATGCCCTGAGGGATGGAGACTCTACATAGATATTCACTATGTGCCTATATGCATCTGTGTACATGTATGTGTGTATGTGTCATGTGTATGTGTGTGTATGGTGTGTGTGTGTGAGAGAGGGAGTACATGCATGTATGTGTGTGTGTGTGTGGTATATATATGTGTATGTGTGTCATGTGTTTATGGTGTGTGTATGTGTGTAGTGTTTATGTATGGGGGTGTATGTGTGTGTATGTGAATGTGTGTATGTGAGTATGTGTGTATTGTGTGATGTGTGTGTGTGTGGTATGTGTGTGTGTAAGTATGTGCGTGTGTCAGCATGTGTGTGTATTGTGTGGTGTGTGTGTGGTATGTGTGTGTGTGAGTATGTGTGTGTACGTGTGTGTGTGTGTGTGTGTGTGTGTTCATGTGTGTAGGCCAAACCATGAGGTGTCTCTTTGGCTTAGACTTTGCTACATAAGTGAGCCTGGCTGGCCAGTAAATGCCAGGGATCTTGTCTCCATCTCCTCAGAACTAGGATTACAGATACAGTCTCATGCCTCTCCCTCTCTCTTCAGACTCATGTTCATGCATGTCTACACACCATGCAATTGTACCGAGCTTACTCCACAGTCCACCTAATTGGGTTGTTAATGCTCCAGATGCCCTCTTTACTAACACACTAGCTGTGCCCTTAGGCCACTTGGACATCATTTCAGCTGGCTGGCCATGTTCAAAAGATTTTGAGGATTAAGTTGCTTATTAAAGACCCACAGACAAAATGGCATGAAGACTAAGGGACAGGGACAGTGTCGGGAAGATTTGGACTATCATAACAAGGCCTGGACTGAACCACTGGAGAGATCCGGAAAGAATATTGCATTATGGTTTTCCCATCTGTGTGGTGATTGGATGCCCAGTCCTCCTGGGGCTTGGATACAAGCCACATGGGAAGAATGTAATTTCAACTAGGCGTAGCAGATGCTGAAGGCACGGATGGCTGTGGCTGCCTGAGGACCTCACACCCTATGTCTGGGCAGCAAGTTCTGCCTTGCAGTGGTCTATGTTCTGATGCTCTCTCTTTTCCCCTGTACCTCCATAAATGGGAGGTGTACCTGCACCCTAGCTCCTCTTTTCTCCAAAAGATTGCTATGAAGACAAGCGAATGAACTCTGTTCTATGGCATTCATCCCAAGTGCCGAGGGGGAGTCATCGCAACATGGTCCGTGTTTAAAGATTCCCTAGCAAATATTGTTCTCTTTATTTTTGATTGTATTACTTACATTTTGGAATTCTTGACTACTTTAATTTTTTTTTACTGTGCTAAAACATAGAGAACATAAAATTCACCACTTTAACCATTTTCTGTGATATTATGTGCTTCAGAATTGTGTCACCCTCTCCACCAAACACCTTCGTCAGAACTATTACATCTGCCCAAACTGAAACTTGATGCCCATTCTACACTAACTGCCTATAACCTCCTGCCCAGCCTTGACACACAGTTTCACTTTTGATCTCACTGTGTTGGCCACTCTCAGGACTTCCTATACATTAAATTGTTTTTTTTTTCTTGTACCTGGTTTATTTCTCTTAGTTTAACATCCTCAAGACTCATCCATATGATACCACGCAGCAGTACTGATTTCACTTTTATTTAATTTTATATGTGGTTTATGCATGTGTGTTTGTATGTGTGTGTACACATGTGTGCAGCCTGGGTCTTCTATGCATGTCCAGAGGTGTACATTAGATATCTTCTTCTATTGCTCCCCATCCTAATTTTTGAGACAGGGTCTCTCATTTAATCAAGAGCCAGTTATTTTGGTTGGACTGACTCCCACATGAGCTGCAGGCATCCTGCTGCCCCTCCTGAGCAGTGCTGTGGTTATAGGTGTGCATCACCACAACCAGGTGCTGGGGTCTGAACTTGGGTCTTCGCTTAAGCAGCCAACACTTTATTCCCTGTGCCCTCTCCCCAGCCTCTATTTTCTTTCAATAGATACTTGTTAATTTATGTGTATGTTTCTTTCTCCCCCTCTCTGGCTCTCTTGTGCACATACAAGGAGTGTGTGTGTGTGTGCCTGTGCCTCTGTGCTGGTGCTAGCAGAAACCAGAAGAAGGCTTCAGATCCTTAGGAGCTGGAGTCACAGACACTCATGACCCTTGTGACATGGGCTCTAGGAAGCGAACTCTAGGCCTCTGGGAGAGTAGAAAGTATTTTTAACTATGGAACCATCTCTCTAGATTATTTTATTTCCCTTTTAAGGTTGAAAACTTCCATTGTCTATGTAGACCACATTTGTTTGTTGGTTCATCTGATGATGGACATTTGAGGTTTTCCACCTTGTGACTTTGAGCCTCCCCATACAAGCTGACCCCATCTTAACTCTGTCTTATGAATGAAGAAACATAGCTTAGGCAGATCAAGAGGTACAGCCAGTACCCAAATCACTGCTGGTCCATCTCAAAGTTCTAGCCCAGCTCTCTTACCTCCCTTGTTGAGAAATCTGAACTGTACCATCAGTGCTGCATCCGGGAGTCATGCTTGACAGCATAGTATGCTGTCAGGGCCCCGTCCAAGATATGTGTGTCTTCCTCTACCAGCAAAGAGGACTTTCCAAGCATCAGCTGCCAGTCTTTGGTTTGTGTCTTGTCTGAATGCCGACTCTCCTGACTTCTTCCTCACTGTCTACATGGAAACTTTGTCCCTTCTGACTCTTTTATGTTGGAAGGCTCTTTGGTGCCAGGTAGACACCTTACTCTCTGACATCCAAGTTCATTTTACTTCCCTATTAATATTATAGGGCAGGTGTCCACACCTTTGGCTCAGTACTGGGTTAGACCGACAGAGACTAGGGAAAAAGGAGAAGTTTGAGAGAAAAGGGTAGATTCAAGTGTCCATTAGGCATAAGATTTATTTGAGCCCAAAGCATAATGAGTTTTAGAGTGAATCTTTAGTACAGAGAAAGAAAGGGGTCTTCTTAGATTCTTTAGAAAAAGGTGAAGAATGATACAATTCAAGAAAATAAGGTTCCTTGATATTACCAATTAAGTTCAATGGCCCTATGACCTCTGTGGTTTGAGATAGGGCCAGGTACCTAGAAAGCCCAAAAGCACATCTTTGGTTACATAGAGAGTTCCTAGGAACAATGGGTGAACTTCATGTGTCACTTGTAAGATGTGGAATTGGTCGGGCTCTTTCTGATCTGGCTGGTAGCCCTATCTGTTTTGATTACTCTGAAGGGCAGTTTCCAGAAGGACTTGCTCCCTGCCTGTGTGTCCTGATAAAACATGAGGTCACCACAAGTTAGAAGCCTGCCTGTGTTTCACACAGCTGAGAAGCAACAGATCCAAGGAAAAATTGTGCATACCTCCTTTTTTTTTTTCTTTTTTCTTTTTTTTTTACAACTATCTCATGTTGTTTGAGGGGTGGGGTTTGAAAGAAAAGCCCAGAGCTTTATGAAGTTTCAGCACCCCAGCTAGGAGACAGCCCCCATTCCGCCTGGCTGGTCAGAGGCGAGGTAGAGCCACTAGCCTGATTTGCTGCTTACATACCTTCCTACACAATAGATCTGTACTTGGGTCTTACCTCTTCACAGAGACTCAGCAGCAAGCCTGGGAAGTCCTTGAAGATGTCTCAGGTTTGATGTTCAAAACCCCTCCAGAGTACACGGCTTCTGGAAGCAGATAGGTTAGACGATGTACATCTGTCCATTTTCCCTGCAACCTAGCTGGAGAAGGAGGCAAGGGGGAGAAGACAGAGAGCATGTCTGCTGCCTCTGTATCCATCCCCAATCCATGTATGATTTTGGAACATTCAGTATTGCAGGAATATGTGAAGAGATGAATTACTGCCTTTGCCATCTGGTCTCCGAGATCCTTCCTGAGAATAGCAACTCCATTTGATGCTGCTGAGTTCCTTTCTCCACCTCTTTGTTCTCTCCATTGCCCTTTTTGGGCAGCATTGCCGGGTTTGTTTTGACTTCAGTTTCTTGCTCCTTTAGCTGTTTTGGGGTTTCAGATTTTAAAAAGCAATACCAGTTCCCACTCACTCACTCATCTTGGGCCAAATTCTTTATTTGGCCTGGTACTACCTGGCTAATTTTAACTTTCATCTGGAGCTTTGGAAGTGATGTATGGATTTTGTTTTGTTTTGTTTTAATGTGCCAATGAGATGCACAAAGCTGCTTGATGTCGGGTAACGAGGAAGTGCCTGGACCCTTTGGTCTCTGATGCTCTTGGCAGTGCCATCACGGCAAATGTTTCTGTGAGATGGACATGGGGCATGAAGCCCAGGCATTACTGGGATGTTCCAAAGCCCATGCAAATGAGCAAATGGGCTGGCTCTGATCTAGTGACTGTCACTCCAAAGAGGTTACTCAAAACACATTCGACGGAGATTTGCTACTGTTAGGATGAGTGGTAACAGAAAGGCAAGGCAAGGAAGTTAGAATGGCCCACGTGGTTGTGGTAGAGAGATGCCACTGTAACCCAGATTTATCTTAACACAGACTGGTATGTGTAAATATGAAGGTATGTATGGACATACAGCATCTGTGGATTAGTGTATACCCACATCTTCTTGATCTTTCAGCCGGGAAGATTTCTAAGCAAAATATTCTCATGTGATGAAAATACCTAGCTTCCAGATCTTTGCTTCATTTTTTAAATCTCTCTCTCTCTCTCTCTCTCTCTCTCTCTCTCTCTCTCTCTCTCTCTCTCTCTCTCTCTCTCTCTGTGTGTGTGTAAGTGTGCGTGTATCTATGCATATATGTGTGACCACGTGTGTGGCTGAGGACACATGGATGGAGATCAGAGGACAACTTTGGTGTCAGTCCTTGACTACCACCTTGTTTGAGGCAGGATCTCTTGCTGTTCACTGCTTTAAACACCAGTGCAGAACTCCCAGGCAGCCTTCCGTCTCTCCCTCCATCTTGCGCAGCAGGACTGAAATTATGAATGTGCATTAATGCTTCTGGCTCCACATGTGTTCAGGTCCTTATGCTTGTGTGACAAGTACTTAACCGTTTGAGCCATCTTCCTCAGATCTTTACTTCTCTTCTCCAATAAGAGATGAAAGGATCCTTGGGGAAATGGCTGCTTCTAGAGCTGGGATGTGCAGAATGTAAGAACCCAGAAATGAATATGCTGTAGCATAAGGGTTTGATCAAAACAACCACAAAGCCACCTAGATGGGATGTCACATGAGTCATGTGGACAGTGACTTCTCGCCTTCTCATTAATTACTTTTTGGATTAGCACACAGTGTAATGGGCTTCATGGCAGTGTTTATATAGGTAGGCATCATTATGCTATGCTCTCATTTAGTTCTGTCTTATCCAGTGCCGGTGCTTCCCTCCATCTGCTTTCCTAGCCCCTACTTCTGCTGCTTAGTCAAGTGTACACCATCACCCTCTATGTTCTCACCCCTTTAAGAGCACTTCCACCTTTCTCATGACCCCCATTTTAGTTTTATGACCTACACACCCCAACACACACTCCACACAAACACACACCATTCTATGACGCCCCATGAATCTGACCTAAAGCCTTCTCATTGGATTCAGAATCACAGATCACAGTAGCTCTCTCTCTCTCTCTGGCTCCTGCAGCCTCAGTTTTGAAGATGACACAACTTGAAACGAGGAGAGGGAGAAATAAATCACATTGACGAGGAGAAAATCAAGCCCTTGCAACTCAATTATTAATGTGCAGAAGTGTTATGTAATGTAGGAGCCCAATTAACAGGTGTCTCTCGGGGAATAATCAAGGCTTAATTTGGCATAGTAATTGGTAATCTCCCCCCCAGCTTTGAAAGGGGGGACCCCTCAGGACAGCCTGACGGCTGGTAATGAGGCCATATCACTTACTTTGCAGCCCTGTTAATTGTATCTCTCTGTGCAGAGGGACACAACAGATTTACCTGTTTTCCGGAGGCTGAGGATCCCCTGGTCTAATAGAGTTGTGCTTGTTTTCTGGTCTGGCCAACTCTGGCCTTTTGGAAGCATAGTGCTGATATGCTTTTGAGATTTCTTTAATTGGCAGAGTTGTTCTAATGGCTACAGCTGTGTCTCTCTCGAGCTCCTTTCCCCCCTTTTTAGATAGAGTATGTGGCAGCACTCCAGTCTTAGAAGACATATGGCCAGGGTTGACATGTTCTCAGAAACAACGGGAATTGTCCTGCTTATGGTATCTGTAGTACTAGGTGATTGGAGTCACCTGGCATGTGTATCTTTCTCCTCCATGTGTCCCAGGGCCCTCGTCTTTGTGACAATGAAATGTTAGATGCTTGTGCAACCTGATAATCACAGGAAACAAAAAAGAGGAAAAAAACCCAAAAAAACAAAAGGAAAATCACCCAAGTGTGCTATTTTTACTGAGAAGCAGAAAAAACAGAGAACAAAGAGAAAATATCACTTCTAATTATCTTTCAGCTGAGAGATAACCACTGTTGGTAGATATTTCGGTGTCTCTGTGATCCTACACACACACACACACACACACACACACACACACACACACTAAGTCTACCAATAGTTATTAATCCTCATATAATCTCTAACTGCAAAATTGGATTGCAGTGTCATTCTGTACTGCTAGTTTGTTCTGTGATGTTGGAAACACATTTCAAGCTCTATCTGTGCCTGTTTTCCTCAACTGTTTTCTCAAAAGTTTGGGAGCTGCGGACATGTCAAACAGTAATCATTGTTACCCATCTCAATAACATGCAGTGAACACACAGACATCAAAGTCTCCATTGAAATGTGTAAAGGATATTTGGGGGAATTGAGGAGAAGGCTCAGGGGTAAAGTGGCAGCTGCACAAACTTTGGCACCTATGTCAAGGTAGGCATGGTATCACACATCTGTAAGCCTGGAGCTAGGTGGCACCACACATCTGTAAGCCTGGGGCTGGGAGGCAGAGATGGGTGATCCCAGGGGCTCACTGGCTGAGCATTCTAGATGAAATTCTAGAAAGCTCTGGATTCAGTGAGCTACCCTCTCTCAAAAATGTGGTTTGAGGTGGATTTCTTTATATCCTGCAGCTATAGTGCACAATGACATCAGCAATAAAGTCTTATCATCTACTTATGACGGGTAACCATCAGCAATGACAATAGTCTGTATCATTCTGGCCATCCCTGCGTCCTTCTCGACCAATACCTGGCAGGGATGCATCCTTTACCTTGCACTGAAAATTTTGTTTAACAGTCCATGTCTCCTAGAAACAGTGTTGTTTACTCATTCATGGTACCTCCATTCAAACTCATTTTTGAAAAAGAAACTTATACGTATATGTTGTCATTGTTAGGGTATTGCTTAGGTGACCATATTGCTGAGATTTTATGTGTACAGCTTCCCTCTCATGTACAGAAGACTTATCCAGAACAGATGTTCTGGTCCTCTGACAATATTTCTACCCCCTCTTCCACCATGTTTCCTGAGCCTCAAATGCAGTGTTGCATTACAGATGTATCCTGTGGGGATGGGAACCCAATGGCTAGTTGTTCTCTGCACTTTGACCAGTTGTGCAGTTCTACAGTGGTCTCTGTCTCTTACAAGATGAAGGCTGAAAATGACGACACTTGACTGAGTATAAGGGGAGTCATTTCATAAGGTCTCATTCTTAAATAAAGATCTATAGACAAGTAATGAGCAATGGCCATCAAGAGAGGGAGAATGAGTCTTCTGAGGGATGAGCATTGGATAGATTATCCAGTTCCAAGTAGTCAGCCCTAAACTTCTATATGTACAAGCAACAGTAAATAGATTCAGCAGGCTGTATCTACACACACACACACACACACACACACACACACACACACACACACACACACACACACACACTATTTAGAGAAGTCACCTTATAGCCCTGTACTGTTATTCACAAGCAATATTTGAGAACATGCCTCAGAGTATCCTCACTTCTCTTTGCTCATATCCAACTGTATTTAGTGTTGCTATTGTAAACATCACTGAAATGAACAACTTCATGTATACACTTTTGGGGCAACTCTAAGTTGTCCTTAGAATCTGTGCTTACAAAAATGAAAGATTGACAGGCAATGCTGTTTGAGGTTTGGCTCCTTCTAGAAAAGCTAAGAGCCTTGGTGACCACAAAGACACTTGTGAGATGGCCCTTCCCTCTTTACTGCAAAACTTATTTTTAATTCCAGACTCTACAAGTTCCTTGGTGATGTAGGGGACCCAAAGAGAAAGTTTATTAAATTCTTATTTATGTATTCAATTTGCATCAGCCTTTTCCGTCCCCATGCCCAGAACACTGCACAGAAAACATTAAATGTGTAACTCTTGTCTGTGCTCCTCTGAGAGGCAGGGGTGGAGGGAAGGGAAGTGAGTATAGAACATGGGATGGAAGGGGCATGACACTGTAGGTAGACTCTAGAAAGGCAACCAGCTCCAGTCATTGAGCATCATGGATGTTACAGTCTTGAACTGCATCTTCTTTTCCATCCCTCCTCTTGATATTTTTCTTTTATTGCATGGGTAGTGAGAAAAGCCATAGGAAGTATTCCCATTTGTTTGTGGTACATGGATGCCCAGTGCAGAAGCTGGGCAAGTTGGGGCAGAAGAACATTTCCATCTTCTTTCATCAAATCCTCCTCCCTTGCTGTTCACTGCTTTTTTGAAGGTAACTGTTACAGAGCAAGCAAGAACTAATTTTGTGGGCTGGGAGAGGTGCACATTATCACACACACACACACACACACACACACACACACACACACACACACACACCACTGTCTTCCCAGCCAACTTGCACCCATACTCTATTTTCTTACTTCCAAGCCCCTTTCTTACATAAAGTGGAAGTTAAATTGGCAATGATAAGGCTGTGCTGATGCCCTTTTGGTTTCAAGTATTCCTTCCTCCAAACCATTCCGGGTCTTTTCGGGTATATGGGGCGTGTACTTCACGTTCTATGTTGGACAGCTCCTTCTCAATACTGTTTCTCCCATGATTTAAGATTTCTAAATTGCTTTACAGAAGGGAGTTAGGATAGCTTTTAAGCCAACAACTGAGCGATATGCTATGACAATCCTGCCACTATGCATTCACTTAATTCCCAATTAATCAAACGTTCAATAAATCATTAGTATAATTGCACCTGCTATCTCCTGGCCCTGGTGTATTAGCCCAACCCAGGCAGGCCTCTCTGCACTGATGCTGGGCTTTCATTTTCCTGTCCTGGCTGGGTGCACTTTCTCACTCGCAGAGAGTCTTGAGCAAGGACGAGTTAGGAATTGTAATTACTTCAGGCACTACAAGTTTGCCTGCTTTCCCTCTCCTCTCCTTTTCACTCCATTGCTTCCCCAACAACTTAAGCCAACATTGTAGCATCCTAGCTGGTTAATTTCAGAAAGCCTTTTTTTTTAATCATTTTTATTCCCCGACTGTGCCTCTTTTCTAATTACACCATCTCCCCAGGTGAGCGATAATTCCCTCATCACCATATATCTCAAGCACAGATTATTAAAATAATATAGCTTATGTCATATAAATGTAACAAAAGGTATCTTAAAGATGCTTTATTGAAAGCTGGTAAATTGGTTCAACAGATGAATGTTTTAAGGCCCGTTTTTAAAAGGTTGCACAAGTATAAACCCACTGAATTACTGCTGCAGTTTCACACGAGCGGATGCAATTATTTTAAGCATCTAACTGTGCAAAAAGACAGATCTGAAAGGAAGGAGCTAAATTCTCAGAGATTAATTAAAGGGTTTCATTTTGCTCTTGATTTAAAAATAAATTTCAAGCATGCACCACTTGTTATTCTCTTGAAGAATTTGCATTACAAGGCTTGGGAAGAAATAACGACAATGTTAAGCTCTGTGGGTTCTTCACAGAACTGAGCTGGCAGTGCCTGCGAAGACGAGCTGACCCATTGTTGCGACGGCATAATTCTCAGGCATTCTTTCGACTTCTGCATTTGTGAAGGGTATTAATCTTAAAACTCATTTCCAATGTAAGATTGTACATTTACATGCGTCTCCCATAAGATTGCTCCCGATTTCATCTCTGCCCACTGATTTAATTTCTTTTACCTTGCAGAACCAGTGGTGCTGAAGGCTTTATGGTAATTACAGTGTTGTGGGTTTCGGTGGAGCGGTTCCCTGATACCTGGAGTGTGGGTTTGATTCCCTCTAAACTCACTCAGCCCTAGAGAGAGTGGAGCATATATCTGGGAGGCAAGCGAGCTAGCAAGCTAGATCAGAGGGCTGGCTGGTACACAGCCCAGAGGCAAGGGGAAGCTGTGGAGGGAAAGGCTGCAGGCTACTGGCCAGATGGACTGCTGTTCTAGAGGGGGCCCTTTAAGGTGAATCACTTGGCAGTTATGTGATTTGGCAGCCGGTCCAGCCACCTGTGCTCTATGTGAAATGAGATACAGGCAACCCACTGGTGTGAAATATGCTGGTCCCCCTTTGGGAGGTGGCACCGTGTTACAAGGGGCAATTGCCTAATAGTGGGGAGGGGCAGACAATCCAAGCAAAGGTGTTGTGGATTTCAGATGAGATGAAGTGGAGTTTGAGTTGAGCCCTTTGCCTCCTGTCAGGAACAGCATGATCCTAGGCTTATTTGGCTTTTCAAAACCAGATGCTAGCACTGATAGTGTACTACGGATGCCTTACCTATTTGTTAATATATTTATGTGGTGCTGGAGGCAGGACACAGGCCTTTTCGCGTGTTAGGCAAGTGCTCTACCCCTGAGCCACCTTCACACAACTATCACATGGTTTTTCTCATATGCAGACTCTAGGTGAAAATAAAAGACATGGTAATAGAAGGGAAACTATTCGGGGAAATGTTAGGAGAGTTTTGGGGAAGCAAGGGAGGGTAGGAAAATCGAGTAATGTTTATTATCATGGTACATTATGTACATATATGAAAATGTCACAGTGAAACACATTATTTATATGCAATTAATATATGCTTATAAAAATATAAACCAAAGAAAACAATGAGAAAGATAAAGTAAAACTTGATAGTGCTGTACATTGGAACAGGATGCAAGCCACATATTCGATCCTTCTCTTTGACAGAAACATATTTTTTAAAAAGTTAAAAAGGAAAAGGTGAATGAAATTTTGTAATATATTTCAATGAACCAGGGACTGAAAGTCCCTTTCCCATCCTGAGTTTTTGGTGCTGGTTGGGTATTCTGTACACCCAGGGCCTTGTATCAGAACTAGACAGGTTTCAGGTGCTCTGTCTCCTCATATAATGATGGCTACCACATTGAATAGAGCATATCTACCTTGTACGTAGTTACATCCTCGCCCAGGCCATGAAAGAGACATTTTTTTTTTCAAATTAGCTTCAGCAACAAAATAACATTGGCTTAGAGTATTTTGGGCTGGAACCAAATATCTTCAAGGTTCTCCCCATCTCCACATACTGGTTGCTGTTGTGAGGTCCTTAGGGTAAAGGGGAATGGCATATGGTAACTCCAAGCCTAGAAGACCCCTGCATTTGAGATCTAAGGAGATGAGGGATTTGTTTGCCTATGTCCTAGTGAAAACCAATTCATGGTTGGGC
The DNA here is from genome assembly GCF_049852395.1 of Peromyscus maniculatus bairdii. NCBI lineage: Eukaryota > Metazoa > Chordata > Mammalia > Rodentia > Cricetidae > Peromyscus > Peromyscus maniculatus. The sequence continues at coordinate 8,869,420 of NC_134859.1, read as the reverse complement.
TAATCTTGTGCCCAGGCTCAGGAAGAACTGTTTTCTGAAGAAAGAAATGAGAAGGGGGTGGGGCAGGAATCTGTGGACTTCATAACAGGGACATGGTATTATTCTAGAGGGAACTGTAGAGCCAGAAAATGACTGCAGTCTCTCCACCAGAACGACCTGGTCTGGTTGTTCAAGCCAAAGACTTTGGATTCAACTTTGGAACTTGTGTTTCTTAAAAATACAGGTGCTCAACATTTGATGGGGTCTATCCCAACAAAACTTTCCATTTGCTGAAACATCCTCTTTAACACCCAATGCATTGCACATTGCCATTGTGGCTTCTCTTAGTCCACCTCAAACATCTATCAGCTCAATAATACTAGCTTATAGGCAGCAAGTCACTGAACATGGTACCTGTTTTCCACTGGAGTGTCAAATGGCTAACAGGGAGCCATTCTTTGCTCCACAGTCCAACATTCTAAGTGACTATAGTGTGGCATATCACAATCTGTGATAAGATAGAAGTTCAAAATCTGAGGTATGTTGGAATATACTTGTCAGAGAGACTTGACACATGTATATTGGGAGGGATGGGTTGAGGGGGATGCAAAGGACCAACTCTGCCACAGTATATTACCGTGAAAGTCTGTTGCTCATAGAACGAGGTTAAAACAAAATAGAACTGTGCAGCTAACAAGGCCATCAGCCCTGCAGAAGATGCATGCCTGTAATGCATCACTGGAGGAAATGCATGCCTGTAATACAGCACTGGAGGAGGTACATGCCTGTAATGCAGCACTGGAGGAGATGAGGCAAGAGGATCAGCAGTTCAAGGCCAGCCTGGGTTCTACAGAGAAGAATAAAGGAAACAGGAGGCTGAAGAGATGGCTCAGTAGTTAAGAGCACTGGCTGTTCTTACAAAAGATCCGGGTTCAATTCCAAGCATCCACATGGCAGCTCACAACCATCTGTAACTCCATTCGCAGGGAATTTGACAGCTTCACATAGACATGCATGCAGGCAAAACACCCATGCACAAAAATTAAACATTTAAATAAACAAATAAAAACAGAGATGAGTTAAGGATGTAGCTCAGGTGCAGTGTACTTGTCTAGCTTGGGCTAGGCTCTGGGTTTGGTCTGCAGCACCACAAAAATAAACTAAATAATAAATTACTGAAAACTATAGTTATTATTGTTCAGAACACTAGAATACAATAAAATTATATTTGAGTACATGTCACCCACCCTTCATCTGTCCCCAGGCTCTAGTGACCCTGGTTGCACTTGTTACATTTATTTATTCACCAAGTTATTTATTTTGGGGACAGGATTTCTAGCCCAAGATTGCCCCCCAGTTTTCATTTTCCTGCTCTAATCTCCCTGGTGTTGAGATTCAGGTTTACACAACCACATCCAGACTGCGTGGTGCTGTGTTGGCAACCACACCCTTATGCACTCACTCTGGGATCCAACTGACCTGAACCGAGCCACACCTGCATCCCCATCCTCCCTTTGCTCCCTTAAGACCAGCTTTTAAAGCTTCTGTGCAGAAAGAGACCAAACATTGTGCTTCTGCTTACTTCACTTAACATAATCACTCTCTGTATTTAGGCAAACAGTCCCTCATCACTCACAGGATAAAGCCCCAGAGTCTCCCAAAATTCCTCCTGACCTGGCTCCTAATAATCTCTGGCTTTCCTCTTAAGAAACTAACTCCTCTCAGCCTTGGCACTTCTGGCATTTGGTGCTAGATAATTCTGTATGCAGGGGCAGTCCTGTGCTTTGAAGTTTTACAGCATCCCGGTTTCTACCCGTTATGTTCCAAGTAGCATCTCTTCCCGGAATTTCTCAAGGCATTCCAAATGCCCCTTAGTGAGCAGAGATGAAATCCACCACTCAGACACCAAGAACAACTGTTCCAATAAAACTGAATTCCTATTCCTCCAACAGAGTTTCAGCCTTTTCCTATCGGCTTCTCCTTCAGTTCCCCCTAGTGCTGTACCACCACCTCTCACCTCTAGGTGTCAGTCTTGATTACATCGCTTCTGGGAAATTTCCTGACTGCTCTCCTGGGTAGTTGGAGAGGGTCTTTCTTTGTATTATAGAGAAGATAATTGCCAAAGGGTATACAGATGACCTTGCATGTGGCACTAGTGGATATGGCAATGTTGGAAAGAAAGATGTGAGAAATGGCTATGTGTTCTCCAGGGCTACTTTCAGGAAAAGTTCCACCTGAAAATATCTTGAGAGAGAATCTCAGTGGTTGTAGCTATGAGGCAGGGAAGTGCTATGGGGGAAAGAAAGTGATGGAGTTTATCAACCCATTGACCTCAGAGTACCTGGAATTTTGTGTGATGGGGGTGGTTGGAATCAGTACAGACAGTTACTGTAGAGACATCCTGCTGGAGGACAGGGGACCTGGGATGTTTATACAACAGCTCTATCAGGCCTTGGTTGTGAGGAAAGCTAGTTCATGAGCCAAGGAGGCTCAGCTGTGTGCATCTTCATGTTTAAATTAGGGTACTATGTATGGATGGGGAACAGGGTGAAGATGCAGTGTTGCAGGGAGGGGGGCACCATTATGTCTGACTGCTACAGTGTTGCAGAATGTCACCCTTTATCACCAGAGAGGCTATGACTACTTACAAGAGACCCTCAAGATGGAGTTTCTTGCTGTTCCTTCATAAGAAGTAGGTGAGGAGGATCATCAAACCCTCACCTTAGATTTCAGTCTTTGTTCCTACACATCTCTCCCAGTTCTGTGGAATTCTGCCCAAGCTGCATGTGCTCTCTTGGTCTCAGAAGCTGATGTAGTAGAATGTTGAAGCCAACTGAAGGGAGTATACACACACAGCTACCAGGAAGTCAGTGTCCATGCTGAAATGAGACTTTCTGGTGCTGTGGCTATATGGGGGCAATTCCTGCACTGTAAGTAATCCCAATAAACTCATTGTTTTGACGAGTTGGGGTTGGGGAATCATTCCATTAGTCTGTCTTTGGTTCCTGTCTGAGGTGAGTAGACTATTTTTCACACATTCTCAGGAAAAATTCATACCACATATGGTCACATCAAGTTTTCAAGTCTGTACAGATGAAAGGTGAGCAGCAGCATGTTCCAAACAGCAGTGGGCAGGAGAAGCTGGGGAATGCCTTAGAAATGCTGACCCTGCTGGTAACAAGACTGATGTTTCTAGAAGCAATCACAAATGAGGGAAATAAAAATGGAGACAGATTAGAGTTGGAGGTCCCAGATGTGGAGCACTCCCTGCAGAGATGGTGGCTCAGCCTGGAAGATGAGTAGGGCACTCAGAAAAGGAGGAAGCTCTGGGAGAAGGGGTCACCTGGGGATGGTGCTCTGCTCCTTCCATTGAGATTTAATTGCAGCAGCAGGAGGTGATGAATGAGCATCATGGGACTCAGCCACTGCCTTCTCCAGAGTTTTGAAAACTCGTAACAAATAAGGTGCTAGACCTTGTCACTCTCACACACACACAGAACAAAGGACCTTTCCCGGAGGAAATTTAGGAGAATGTTTTAAACTTCCCTTTTAAACCCAGCTCTGTTGAATTATTTTCAAACATGCTTTACCATTTTGCACTAGGGTGAGGAGGAACAGACAAGGTTAGTGATTGAGAATGCTACAAGTTTATCTTGCTCCAGCATGGATAGGAGACACCATTGAACGCAGCCAGCTATCAGGTAAATAAATAAATGATTGCCAAACTGGTAATTGGCAAAGAAGGAACTTATAATCCAGAAAGAGTGCCGAGTCCCAACCAATTTGCCCTCTAGCACAATTTCATCGCCTGATTGCTGAAAACTTTGGAAGAACCTTAAGAGTTGAAGACCCAGATTGGCTGTGCTTGTTTACTCTGGGGACTATCACTTGCTCACTGCCTTCACCACTCAGATAAAGACTCAGGAAACCATTTCTTTAAGATTTACCACTCACCTGGTCCTGGCTGCTGTTATTTGTAGGATTCCACCCCTCCTCCTCCTCCTCCTCCTCCTCCTCCTCCTCCTCCTCCTCCTCCTCATTTTCTTCTTCCTTTTAGCCCGAGAATTGGAAGGAAAAGAATCATGTGGGGTAATCCATTTGAAATCCTTGTCAACTGCAGAAAATTGAGGAAGAACATAGCATACTTTATGAGACCATTAACCAGCACACTGTGGGGTTCCTGGGGACCAAAGTTCTGCCTCTAACCAAAGTTCAGGAGAGTACAGTCTCTCCTGATCTTCTGTTCCTGGGAGAGGGGTTGATACTGAAATGTAGTCCCCATTCCATTGGCAACTAAGTGGGTGGTGTTAGAGTTTCATGCATGATCACTTTCTGCCTAATTACAACATGAGCTTTTAGAGTGAAATGGACTTGAGGCTAAAGGTGGGTTGGTTTTCAATTTGCAGTGTGGAAGTTGTGGTAATATCTCCTTCCTGTCATTAGAGATGAGTCAAGACACTCTTGCCTTATAACCAAATGAATGGAAGCACAGGATCTATGAACCAAAGGCTGAGGGGCCCCCAACTGGATCAGGCCACCTGAACGGGTGAGACAGTCATTTGGCTTGATCTGTTTGGGAGGCAGCTGTGCATTGGTGCCAGGTCCTGGGCTCGTTGCATGAGTTGGCTGTTTGAATCCTGGGACTTATGCAGGGACACTTGGCTCGGTCTGGGAGGGGGGAATGGACCTGCCTGGACTGAGTCTACCAGGTCAACCCCGGTCCTCGGGGGAGACCTTGATCTGGAGGAGGTGGGAATGGGGGGTGGGCTGGGGAGAGGGGTGGGCGAGAGGGGGAGAACAGGGGATTCTGTGGCTATTATGTTGAACTGAATGGTGTTGTAAAATAATAATAATAATAATAATAATAATAATAAACCAAAAAAAAAACTATCAATGAAAAAAAAAAAAAAAACTCATAGTAAACTCCTCTTTGATTTTCCAAACCCAACCTTCAGAGTTGTTGGCATTTTCCATGACAACCTCCTCCTCTTCCTTTATTTTTGCTACATTTGTAAAAATACATGTGTCAATATGCACACACATACACATGTTTATTATAACAGTAAGATTGGAAATGCCTTTTCTGTTGTTTGATATAAGGTCTCTCTATATAAGTTTGGCTTATCTACATCATGGTATTATAGCTCAGGAAGGCCTCAAACAAGGGGTTATATCCCTGTTCTTCCTTCTGGAGCACTGGTGTTATAGGTGTATGCCTACTTTATGTGGTGTTGGGCATGGAGCCTAGGACTTAGGTGTGCTGGGAAATCTCTCTTCCCTAGTCCTGGAAATAGGATTTCAACACAAAAGATTGTGTTTTATTTCATTTCTATTGCTATCCTAAGTATTTTCCGCCCAATGATATCCTGACATGTTCATCTCTGTAGCTGAGATTGGCTTGCTTGATTTCCAGCCTGTTTACCTTCAACTGTTTTTTTTTTTTTTTCATCTCCTTGGGATGGAGCCTATTCCAGAATATCTTGCTACTTGCTCCTGCTCTTGCAGCCCTGCTACTTGGACAGGGTCCACTCCACCATCTGATGCCAGGTATCTGCACATAACTTGGGCTGGCCTAACCATATATATAGCATGTTGATTGGCCCACCGATGGAATGAGACCCAATTGTGTCTCAATTGGTACCCAATGAGGCTTGCCAAGGAGACAGTATTGTTTCCTGGGATTGGAAAAGTCACAGCATATAGTCAAGAAGCACTGCACTGTTATCTCCTGGGAGATTATCCTCTCAAAATCTCCATGTTCAGATCTAAATTCCAGTGCAATACAATTGAAAGGTGGGAGTCTGAGGGTGGTGATTGGATCCTGAGAACAAAACCTTTATAAATGGGATCAATGTCCTTTTAAGAAAAGACAGGAGAGCTTGATTCTCTCTGCCATAGGAGGATAAATTGGGACACTACCTATGAGCCCAAAGAGAGCTATTACCAGACCTTACTCTGTAGGACTTGGCTCTTGTGGACTTCCTATGCTTGCTTCTTAAGCCATCAAGTTCCTGGTGTTCTGTTGTGGTCACTTTAGCTGAAGAAGGGAAAGTTACTGGGTGTGCAAAGCTCGTATTCAGTAGATCCCAATTTCTACTTACATCTAACTGAATCTAAAGCCTTTCTTTCCATCTAGAGATAAACTTCGAGCCTCTGTTCTTGTGTGTAACTAGTTTGGGCTGTTTTCCTGAAGCCCACCTGTGTTTCCAGCAGAGTCTGTCTCTCAGCGCATCAGAAGTACAAGAGCAGCAGGTGTACCTGCATGATACATTTGGGCATGCTTTATGTTAAACTTAAAAATGCTGACCTCAGAAGCTGGGAAGCTGAGGTTTAACACACATATATATGTATATGTATATGTATATGTATATGTATATGTATATATAATATGGATTAAGATAGCCAGTAAGCCTGAGATACTTTACTTAAGGCATTTTTAAAACCAGAAATAGAGTGATTTTCATGTGTCCTGTACTGGATCAACTCTCTGTCAGCTCAGCAAATGCCTTCAATGCTGACAAGTGATAAAGCATTTGAAAGCCCCAGTGGTGTCGTCTGGTTATGGATGATGTCTTGTTCCTGTGGACTTGGTGGAGTGAGAGTATGAATGCTGCAGACCTGGAAGGAAGCACTGGGCTCTGGCCTTCGTTATCCACCCAGAGGCCAGAGCTGGAAAGCCTTCTACTGAGAAGGGCTAGAGTTGCAGGTGCAAGAAGATACATGTGGGGTGGAGTGATAGCACATGGCAAAGTGCTTGCTGTCCAAGCAGGAAGATCTGAGTTTGATTTGCACCCACATTCACTGAAGGCTGGGTATGGTGGCAAACACCCGTAACCCCACTGAGAGAGAGGCAGAGGCAAGTAGGCTCCTGGAGTCTTCTGGTCACTCCTCCTAACCCACTTGGTGAGATTTAGGAAAATGAGAGGCTCTGTTGCAAAAATCAAAATGGAAAGCTTAAAGAATGACCGCCAAATTTGACTTCTGACCTCTATATTCATGCATGCACCTATGCACATGTACCTACTGCCACATGTGTGCTGTCATGGGTTCTTTTTGTGGGTGTGCACATGCACATGCACACTCACACACACACACACAAAAAAAAAAAAAACAGGAAGAAGACTTTCCTTTGCCTCCTTTTAGAGCTGGTGCATAGTTCTTGTCCATCAGACATTTCCCAGACAGAGCCCAGCCTCTTTAGTTCTTTTCAGAGACTCCTTCATATTTGCCTCCATTGTGTCCTCAGTGCAAAGTAATAGTGCAATATTGTAAGAACAGGCAATGTTTGCTTCTTGGTCTTTCCAAGTATTGGGGGAGCCAAAACAATTTCTGGGAAGGAGTAACGCCAGTATGTTCTTGTCCTTATTAACTGTATTTTGTTGGGAGGAGTGAAGTCAGTATCTGAGAAGTGTAATTTTAGGTTTTGTTAAGTGATAATGGAGTCAGTAGTGATGCTTCAAGCAAGAGCAATTGGTGGTGTTGCTAAGAGAGGCTCTCCTTTTGAACAATTAAGTCTTTCCAAGAAGATGACAGAAGTGCAGAGGAGGTTGAGGAGGATCCAGTCATGGATAACTGAAGAAAGGTTGTACCAGGCAACAAGAACATGGGGAGTGAAGGAGCTGAAGCTTGACTGAGCTTGGCTTAGTGAGGAACAGAGGTCAGATCACGAGGGAGGAGATGTACTGGGTAGAGCTTTTGAGAAAGCTACAAGTCAGATCCTGCAGGGCCCTAAACATATAGCAGGGCATTTAAGACTATCCTAATGAATGAGATATGACTTCTTGTTGGTGGTCAGATAGTAACCCTTAAAGGAGTGAGGCACTATTGGAGTCACACTACAAGTGTGTAGAAGAATGGGGAGCCATTAGGTCTTTTCAAGGCCCACCCCCTCTACCTTGATATGATTCTATCACACTATCAGTAGGTTTCTAAGCCTTTCCCAGCAGCAGGTAATGGGGAAATATTAATGCCTGCTTCACATAAGTATCATAGGGTTTCAAAGAAGATCACAAAGTCTGCAGTGATGGTCCAGTCAGTAAAGGGTTCACTGTACAATTATGAGGACCTAAGTTTGATTTCTAAGATCAGCATGAAAAAGTGAGGCAAGTGGCTCATAGTTGTAACCCCCAGTGCTAGAGAGACAGAGAGCAGAGTGCTGTGGCTCATTAAGCCAGCCTAGTGTAATGGGAAAGTTCTTGACCATTGAGAGACTGTGTCTCAAAACTAATGGAAAACTGATGGGGCCCTGGTCCTTACAGCTGAATGATTGGCTATTGATAGATTCTTGTAGAGGGGGAGTCATTTTATTCTCTTGTGTTTCCACTACTGAGCCCACCTGCCTCCAACAAATAGTTCCAAAGCCATGGTTGCACAGAAGGCCCAGGTAAGGTCAATGGCTCACAAGATCAAGAAAAACAAAGAATAGAGGTTAATATGAGGAAGAGATTTGTAGAAAAGAATTTGTATAGTGGTGGTTGAGGGGTGGCTACTCTGTTATGTGTGAAATTGTCAAGGCACAATTTTAATTAATAAAAAAAGGTGGAAATTACCCAAGGAACAATACATTGAAGGTTCTCCTCTGATGTCCAGTTGGATGTATACACATGTGTACACATACCACCTGTACACACACACACACACACACACACACACACACACACACACACACACACACACCACTGTAGTTCTCTTTCATTTCCCCCAAGCAGTAATTTCCTGTGTCCTCTACTGTGTTTGTGTGATGTAGATAAGTATCTGCAGCTGTATTGAAAGCAATCAAAGGGTCCTTGAATTTCTGCCTTGTGTATGTGAAAATCTTCAACCCATATTCATCCCAACATATCTAAACTACTGCTTCTCTTTTAACAGTTGCACAAGCCATAATTAAATGATTTGCAGACGTGGTCTGAATTAAGGGCCCTGTTCATCAATACTGTATGAATTGTGTAGGCATATCTTCATTCCTACATTATTTATCTCAGTGGCCAGATGGGGATGTTGGCTGTAATATTCATCAGTAAGAAATCCACATGTAGATTTGGCATGCTGACATCTGGGTTTGGTCTGACCACCCGTGGGGTAGAGTGAATGTTTGTGCTTGGAGATGACAGAGGCTGTGCTTTTAGGCAGTTCAGGAGTGCTACATCGGCTGTAGCAGACATTTGATTAGTCACCCCCTAAGTGGCTCCCATCAAGTGCCGGGTCTGAGAGATGCCAGGGAATTGTAGAGACTCTTCTGCATGGTTATGTTGGAGGTATCGTGCTCAAAATGTACTTGTCTTGGATTTAAATTCCAATGGAAAAAATTTTGGCATGTGTCTCTATGTATGATGTTCATGTATAAGAGTGTGTTCACATATGTGAGTATATGTTTGTGGTTGTACACTGATGAATATTACAGTTAAATTGTGCCCCCGACCCCGCAAGTGCTGTGTGGTTTGAGGATAAGACTTCCTCCCTGTTCCCCATCTGAACAGTGACTTTTGGTCCCTCTGTGTCCCACTGGTTATAAGTGTCATTTGGACATAGGCAGTTGATAACACGGAAAACCATGCAACAATAGACAAATGATAAAAGAGTAAGAAGTAGCACCATTAATATAACATTAATATAAAAACAACAGGCCAGAATATTTTATATAAGTAGATATTTGAGTAAAAAAGTTGTAGGTTGTAATCATCACTTTATGTGTATGCTGTATAGGTATTTCCTCAGAGTTGTAATATTCCTTCCATCACTTTATGTGAATACTGTATAGGTATTTCCTCAGAGTTGTAATATTCCTTCCTGCAGTGAAGCAAGGAGGAGGAAGATGGAGGAAAATGGAGAAGGGCTGATAAGCCTCCCCCCCACACACAAAAAACATCCCCAGAAACCTAGAGGCTCAGGAAGCTCAGAAAGTCATGTGATCCAAGGTTATAATGCAGCCAACAATCACTGGGGAAGAAGAGATGCTCTTTGATAGAGCTGTGTGCAACTTGTGTAGAAGCTCCAGGGATGTAGCTTTTGTGAGTCTTCCCTCATGCTGAGGTGGACTTCTCAGTGATACAGTTGTCTTTGGGTCACTCATACTCCTGTAAGAAACTTACCCTCTATTTTCTTTTCAGTAACTCCAATAAACTCATGAGTTTATGTTTTCCAGGAAAAGTCACATAAAAGCATACCATTTTGTTTTCCTAAAAAGTTGATATGTGGTTTTGCTAAGAAGCTAGTCTAAAGTTGGTAGCCCTCGTGTTTCAGCTTCCTGAATGCTGGAAGTACATGCATGTCCCACTGTACCCAATGTATGCATTGCATGTCTGAAAGATATTACATGTCAAATGGAAAATGGCTTCCTCTGGGTAAGTGGAAGGCAGCCAGCGAATGTCATGAGTGCCATTTTGTACTGTATTCTTTATTATATGCAGATTGATACTTTTAGGGGAAATTATCATGGCAAAGAATGACATACAGCATTCTTCTGGGGCATCATTTTGGCATGTGTAAGGTTGTTTGCAGACCCCTGGACTTGATAAACAAGTACTTCAGGCCTTTGCTCTTGGTGTCTGTCACAATCATCCCCAGCACCTCTCTCTGGAGAAGCACTGATCATCCATCAGACACGATCTATGTGGAGCACAGGGAGCTGGGTATCCACACTTAGCTATTCTCTGAGGAGAGGACTAAATAGGACTTAGCAGTTTCAGAGATGTGGCTTTTGGCTCTGCTTGGCTCTGCATATGCATGCACAATGTGTGTTTGTTGACATCCTCATTCCCACTGTGATGATATTAGCAGGTTCAGCCTCTGAGAAGTGGGAAGACATAGTGCTGAGGGGTCTGGGGTGGGCACGGTGCCAGTGTACAAGCTTAGAGATCTTTCTTGTGTCTTCCTCCAAGTGAGGACTCAACAAGTTGTAAAGTAGAATGTTGTCTCTTAAAATAAAAAGATTTCTTTTCTTATGTATGTATGTGTGTGTCTGTGTGGGTATGTGCACAATGTACAGGTCCCCACAGAGGCCAAAAGATGGTGTCAGATCCCCTGGAGCTGGAGTCACTGGTGGTTATGAGCCACAACTGAAGTGTGTGCTGGAGATGGAACTGCTCTTCTGCAAGACTCTTCTTACCTCTGAGCCATCTCTGCAGCCCTGGGAAGTGGTCTCTTGATGAGCTGAATAAGGCAGCCCATTGACATTGAACTTCCCAGCCTCTAGACCTGAGAAGAGAAACAGTCTGCTGTTCCTTAGGATCCCCCTACATCCACTGAATTGTAACATTTTGTTAGAGTAGACTCAGTGGACAGGGATAGCCTCACAGTGAGGAGTGAGGAGTTTCAATCAGTCAACTGCTCCGCAGCTGCAGCCAGCATCCATTGGCCTAGACACATTTTATCTTCTGTGAATGAAAGAAAACTGTTGAAAATTCACTGATTTCAAGTCATTTTCTGAGGCTGCATGTTCTCTTCAAGCATCGGTTCTTCTTTGAGGCTCTGTTCTTTTCCAGCACTGACCCTCATTTGATTTATCAGGGATGATCCTGGGTAATTCAGTTTGATACTATTCCCTGTATCTGATGAGAAACACTTGGGGGAAGCCAGGAGATCTATTTTTATATTAACTAATAACACTGGCCCTTTCATTTTCCTTTCAGAATTGCAAATCAACCCCCTCTCTAGGCAAAATTAGGAGTGAGGATTTGCTTGGTGTCAACTCCTACATAATTATGCTATTTGGTGCTACTTATAATGGGGCTTTGTCACCCAGGACCAGGAGAGAGCAGTGAGTTGCCTGTCTTCACTGCTGTGAAAGCAGACCTCTTACTTGCCTTCCTTGGAAGCAAAACCAGCGTTTCTCCCCTTCCAGCGAGGGAGACCTTTGAGCTTCGATATGACTGTGGTTTTATGTAATACTCCTCTCGGGCTTTAAGATGCGACTTTTTGAATTGCTACCTGTAACTGAGTAAAACAAACAGTATTTGCAAAGAAAAATCTTCCCATTTTGTAACATAGCTTTTCTTAGCACTTCTGGTTATTTTTTAAAAAGATGTATTTGGTGTGTGTGTGTGTGTGTGTGTGTGTGTGTGTGTGTTATGTCTTTGCACATGAATGAAGATGCTTGTGAAGGACAAAAGTGAGCCTCAGATCCCTTGGAGCTGGTATTATGAGTGGTTGTGGGTTACCTAAGATGGGTGCTGGGAACTGAGCTCTGAATGTTTGGGAGAGGAGCAAGTGCTCTGAAATATTTATTTATTGCTCCATCGCCACAGTCCCAGCCTTCCCACTCTTATGCTGGTGAACTGAAATCCAAGCAAACTGTTTAGGTGTGCTCAGACTCCTGAGAAGAAGGCAAGAAGAGATGCCTCTAATGTACACGAGCACCTTCTTTGTAACATTCTACTGCCTCAACTAACGTTTGCTTCCAAACACATGTGCATGCTCAGAGACCACATTTGCTGCTGGGACTGATGGCCTGCACATACGCTTCCATTTTTTTTCTTCTGTTGCTGCCTCTTTCTCAAAGCTACATCATTGAATACCATTACCTTATGTAATTGTTGTGTTCCTTACAAGGGTACCTAATATATATCTGGCTAGTTTTAAGGAACACTGAGTTTTCTCTGTGGGATGATTTGGGGGTGGCTTGGGAATTATTATTGGCTGCGCTATAAATGGCTAAGGGGAAGGAAAGGATGCATCCAGGACACAATTAACGCCTACAGTAGTGCAGCTTGTGTGTCACCTACAGAAATAGCTGTGTGCAATGACAGCTCATCATGATTTCTAGGTATTTGGTTTGAGTAAGTGTGCATATGTAAATGTGTCTTTCTGTGTGTAATATAGCATAAGTATACATCCTTCCATCTACAATATGTTTAATGATCCCTCTAACATCCATCTATCTATCTATCATCTATCTATCTATCTATCTATCTATCTATCTATCTATCTATCTATCTATCTATCTATCTATCACCTATTTACCTATCTATCATCTCCCTACCTGCCTGCCTACCTATATAAGTATGCATATATATGTATATACCAATGATTCTGCCTATATCTACTTACATATGCATGTAAACACATTCATGTATCTATCAACCTATTGTTTTCATACATATGCGTGTAAGTATGTATGACCTACCTACCACCTACCTAACTCATAGTTCCATAGAAACAACAGATCATACTTATTTTTCTGTAATTATGACCCCCCAAAGTGCAGACTGGTTACCTCTACAGGACTCTGGAAAATAGCTAAAAGATATTTTCTTAAGGATCTGAGTTCTCATTAGTCTTCATTTTACAGTTGTTGCTTTTTTGTTGTTCATTTTTCCCTTGCTTCCACCTATACTAGATGAAGCACAAGGCAAAAATTAGATTATACACAAATTGTACACTGATTTATTAGCCTGAGCCAGGACTTTAATGAGGGAAGCAGTGGAAACAGCTCTTGGGGGATATGTGTGAGCCGAGTTCTGCCATCCAGAGTTTCAGTATGGATTTGGGGTGGGGTATACTGTGTCTCTTTCCTTACATTAGGAATGAAGAATGTGTCTGTGTCTAGACACCCTAGTGTGCTCACCCGGTAGGCTGATGGCTGTGAGGACATGCATGGAGTACCTTATTGGGCAGGACCCATACCATTTTTTGTTTCCAGACAGCCACTCTCCAGGGCACTTGACTCTGTGTCTCTCTCGTGCTTTCTGTGTCATAGGAATGCCACCACACTGATAGCATGATCCGTATTTGAAACCACAAATTCCATTTTGGAATCTCAGCTCTATTGCTTGCACATGCATTTCTGCAGGGAAGAAAAAACCTTTTGATGGCCCTTTCTGGAAAATTAAGATGAAGTCATGACAGTTCCTCCCCTTACTGGTTCACAGATGTAAACTATCAAATGCAGTCAGGACTTCAGCATAGAGATGGTCATATAGCCAACATCAACATGTATCCTGATGATTTCTTGTTGCCTGTGATGACTAGATTCTTGGCCTTTCATTATACTTTTTGGAAAATTACTACAAGCAGTGCTCTATGACCGTCACGCATCAGCCGCAGGGAGCTTCTGCAAGTGGCTGCATGGCCTGTTTATGCCTTTCAGCAATTTCCAGCTAGGAGGAAATACGAGGTTGCAGTTTACCCATCAAATAACCTAAAACATGACTAGAGTCAGTTTCTTTCCCATGTAAATGGCTCATGTCCTATCCTTTGTTTCTTCTCACAGGAGAGGTCAGGGTCTTTGAGCCCAGTTCTTAGTGGTGGGGCGGAGGGAGCGTGTTTCAAAACCTTGCAATTTGTTGTCTTTATCAAGGGACAACTTTTATTATATAATATCGGGGGTTGATAAAGTTGTTAATTCTCACTGTGTCTGAAGCAGTGACACACAGCAAGCAGCTCGTTATCCCCACACAAAGCATAATTACTCGATACAGAGTGGGGCTGTTTCCCAACGCTGCCTTATATCTGCACTTCCCTGTGCTGGCTAATGTCGGATATTGATTCTGAATAATTCAGATAGCAATAAAATTGAGTTTGCATGACAGTCAATCAGAGGCATTTTATATTTAAGGCTCAATGGAAGAAATGGTAGTTATCTTCTTACCTTATGAATTTCAAAGCCATTAAAGTAATTGTAGGTCATTAAGCTAAATTTCTCTATATAATCGGGAAAGTTAATCTAATTCATGTACCACTCAAAACAGTGGCAAGAAAAGAAGGGATGAAATTTCAATTGCTAATATATATGTATATGCATGCACACACACACACACACACACACACACACACACACACACACACACTTTTACATATATTACTTTTCTTGTTGCTGTAACAAAACACCTGGCAAAAGCCACTCAAGGAAGGATTTGTTTTGGCTCCCAGGATGTGGTCCATCCCGACAGCAAAGGCATGTTGGCAGAACATGGTATGGCTGATCACATTGTATCTGTGTTCAGGAAACAAAAAGAAGAATGCTGATGCTTAGCTTGCTTTCTTCTTTTTATTCAGTGCAGAATCCCAGTGTGTCCTCAATTTGTGTTGTCCTCAAATGGTGTCACTGAAATTTAGGGTAGATCCTCCCGCCTCAGCTGAAAACTCTGGACATACCCACAGAGATACAAACAAGGGTTCGTCTCCTAAGTGAGTTTAAATCCATTTAAGTTAACAATCAATATTATCTGTCTGTACACACACACACACACACACACACACACACCATTATCACTCACCAACATTTGACACAATCAGCCAATCACATGGGGATAATTTCAAACGCTCTATGAGGGAGTTGGCAGAAGAGAGATGATTCAGAGTAAAAGCATGTGCCATGCAGGCCTGACTTCCTAGGTTTGAGACCAGGAACACAACTTGTAGCAGGAATCTTAAAAGTTCTTATTAATAAAATCAAACCTGGACCAGGTATTGGGGTGAATGCTGGAAGATCAGAGAAGCAGAACAAGCCACAGCTACCTCACCTCTCAAGTTTCTCAGCTGATCCTGTTTCCTCAGACTGGAAGCCTCTGAGTCCTCATCCAGAATGAATCTCAGCTGAACTGCTGCTAGAAGCCTTAAAACTTAACCAGCCAAAATGCTTCTAGTTCCTGGTCTTCACACGTTAAATACCTTTCTGCTTTCTGCCATCACTCCCTGGGATTAAAGGCTGGCTTTCTGGAATTAAAGGCATGAGTCACCATGCCTGGCTGTTTCCAATGTGGCCTTGAACTCACAGAGATCCAGAGGAATTTCTACCTCTGAAATGCTAGGATTAAAGGTGTGAGTGCCACCATTTTCTAGCCTTTGTATCTAGTGGCTGTTCTGTCTCTGACCCCAAATACAATACCACCACCACAACTCCTGAAACTTGACCTCTGACATCCTCATGCACACTGTGGCATGTGTACACACAAGCATATACACACAAACACATACATACTAATAATTATGATAATAACAATAATAACAAACACATAAATTTTAAAGAGTCCATTGGATCCTATTTACAGGTTTGTGTAATAGCATGAGCTAGATGTGGAGTGACTTTCACTGAAATGGAAATCATCAGCAAGAAGTTTAGGCTTTGAAAAAGTTTTACACTGTATTTGTCCTCTCTCCTTGCCTGTGTATATAAGCACACACACTCACTGGGTTATGCTATTTGTATACTGTATAATAAATAATAACATGTTGTATAATAATATATAACAGCATATGATAATATATAATGAATATAAAATAGATAGTAATTTATGATGAATATTATATACATACACATATTACATATAAGCAGTAAAGGTGTCCAGGTTATAGGAACTCTAAATTGCTCAGAACATAGGGCCTGAACATCAGGGTTTGTAAAATGATTAAAGATCTATACTTTAAATTTAAAAATTTTTCCCTTGAGACTGTCATACATGAGTACTATATTTACATCATTTTCACTTGTCTCTCATTCCTCCAAACCCTCCCATGTCTCTTCTCCCACTAAACTTCATGACGCCCTCTCTAGTTGTTGTCACACACACACACACACACACACACACACAGAGAGAGAGAGAGAGAGAGAGAGAGAGAGAGAGAGAGAGAGAGAGAGAGAGAGAGAGAGAGAAATGAGTTAATTCACTTACTGATGCTCATACATATACATGTTTAAAGCTGACTACTTACTTGGGATTGGACAACTGATTGGGGGCTCATCCCTAGAGAATATTGATTCTCCCAGAAGCCATTAAATGCCCGAAGCTCTTCATCTAGGGGTGGGTCCTTGTTATATTTCCCCTCTCCTCTTTGGCATGTCAACTGGTAGTGTTGTGCAGGACTGATTCTTAATTATGGCATAGAGTGACATCTATGACGAACTTCACTCATGTGCAGATTTACTCAAACGTCGATGAATGCACTTTCCTGATCTACAGTTTCAAGATGCTCTGGCAGCTGATACTAGGGCAAGAAGGTTTTCTTTTAAGTGACTGAGTAGAAAGTTAGAATATTCCAGTTTGGATAATAGAAACAGAGGATTACTTAGATACAGTTGCCTGGTACATCTGGCACTTCCAACTAGGAGAACATTATCCAACACCCACAGCACAGTAAACATGTAAAGGCTTCCTGGGAATGTTGAAACATAACCTCATTCTATCCTGGGTTCAGACATGTGAACCATCTCAATGATCTCAGTCTTGCTGTTGGAAATTAGGATGATCTGTGAATGTAAGATTCTCCCTGGGTGGGATTAGGATTTTAAAGCCTAGCTCCATGTTGATGTAGAAAGAGATCATTTCTAGGTCTGCAAGAGTGTACAGAGGCTTCTCAGGTTAAGGAACAAAATACTTTAGGGCACATGGTTTTGAGAGAAAGCTGTTTAGAAAACAAAGTAGTCTATAGTGAGACTCTGTAACTCCCATGCAGAACACCCCACTCTAAGAAGAAAGGGAGGCTAATCATGAATTCAGACGCTGCTGTTGCTGTGCACTCTACTTCCTCAGCAGTCTCCCTCCAGGACATAATTTGGAGGCTTTGGAAGTAACCAGGCAGCTAATCTGATGCTCTTTAGATGTCCCCAGGCTGTCTGTTTGGAAGAGATCTCTCCACCTCTGCAATACCCGATTTCTTTGACTTAAGCATTTGTTTCCTTTAAAGGAGTCTAAAATAATTATAACTCTTTATCCACCTGGAGAGGATGAAGGGACATGATAATAAAAGCCAGAAGAAATACATCAATGGTTTATATAAGGACATGGTGCATTGTTCCTGTTGTGAGGGACTCTGTGGATGGGGGTAGCTGAGGAGCCTGTTAAAGGTAGAATACTGTGGGACTGATAGAAGACAAGACTCCCTTAGATCAAACTGCTTTTCGTTGTATAACATAGAATAAATTGCATCATAAGTAGTGCATATGTAGAATATATGTCTGTAGGTGTGTTTTTCTAAGGGAGGGGTTGGCTGGACTCGGCAATGGTATCAGTGATTAGTGAAGAGCCTGGTCATTTATAGCAAGCCTTTGATAAAGATGCAATGGGAAGTCTTACACTCAGTTCCATTGCTCTGGTACCCAAAGCCATGTTAAGGGTCATTATTAGAAGAAATAAGGCCAAACTTATTACAATGCGGATTATAGAACTCTTGAGTTCGAAGCTTAGGTGCCATCTATTTAATTTCTAATACATGGTTGAAGAAGAGAGCCACACTTGGACTTTACTAATGATGCCCAGACCACACACTGTCTAACAATTCAGAGTTCCCAAGTTTAGAATCTAGATTAATTTCTGTCTTTGGCAAGACCCCAAGCCATCTTTATAATGATCTAAGAACTGATATTTAACAAATACTGGGTTAGGTGGAATTATTAATGCTACAGATCAAGAAAGAGATGTTATATTTTATAACCAAATCAGGAACAATGCTCCAGATTCCTATTCCAGGAATATGCTTTGTATTTTAACAAACTAGATTTCTCCCTCCCTTGGAAAGCTTGAATTAGAAGATACATACTGAAGGGCTAGGAAGAACAGCTCAATTACCAACCGGCCAAGGCAGAAATGAAAGCCATATTCTAGAGGAAGTAGATGCCTATGCTCAAGTTCAGGATAAGTGGTCTGATGCAGGTGTGGAGGGGGGATGGAAGATAAATGATGAGGGTGTGGAGATATGCTCCATCACAAGCAAAAACTGTCCATTCTTCCATGCACGCTCTGTGTTTAGTGTACAATTGTACTTTAGAAACTCAGAATCAATGACTGTATTAGTCATAATTATCTACAGGAAAAGAACCAAAAGAATGAATATGTAGTTTAATGGAACTGATTAAATTGACTTACACGATATAGCCTGGGTAGCCCAACATTGGCCACCTTCACTATGGGAATGTTGAGAATCTAGCTGTTTATCTATGGGCCCTGGAGTTCACAGCAGTCTCAGTCTGGTGTTGAAGGCATGCATGATTTCTGGAGCACCCTTCCCTTCAGTCTAGGATGGAAACTGAAGATGCTGGGTTCTGATGTTAATGAGGGAACATGGCAACAGTGGCAATGATAGCATAGGTGCACTCTGAACCAGATCCACGGGGCAGTGTGGCAAGAGGCAAAGCTTTGCCTTGGCACCTCTGGGTTGCCTCTAGACAACACCAACCACATTTGCAGTGGGTTTTCTTACTTCAGATAACCCGATTCAGAAAACCCTACAAGATATGCTCAGCAGCTTCTCTCCTGTTTGAGTCTAGATCCAGCCAAGTTGATAACTAGGATTAACCAACAGGTTAATCAGATAGTGACGATCAATCAGCCTCAGAGTGCTGTTACTCTTGCATCCTCAGAGATCACTGCCTTTCTGTGTTCCTATAGACTTTACCTACTAATACCTTTAGTGTTATGTTCAAGAGCATTTCCCAGGGTTGTGGGACAAGTTACTTTGCCAGTGGAGAAGGAGGACCGGAATTGTTGAGGACTTGAGGGTCCAGGGAGAATCTCTAAATGAATGACTCTTGTAAGTTGTCGTATCCTAGCTCTCAGACCTCTTGGGTGAGATGATACTGAGACTCTTATTTTATGTGTTTCTCCATGTGTCAAAGTTCATTTTGTGCGTGCCTTGCTCCTTTGCACATCTTTCACGAAGAATCCCCTTGTTTCTTTAGTACATCCTCTGTGTAATGGTCCACATGCCTTGTCGACTCAACAAGACCTAGGTTCACTTCATGCTTTCGTTTCTCTCCTATTGCTGTCCAAAGCAACATGGTGAGGAAGGGTTCATCTTGGCTTACCTTTGCAGAGACATAAAGTCCACCTTGGAGTGGAAGACATGGTAGCCTGAGTAGAAGGTCAGATTGTCACATTGTCAGGAAGCAGAGAAAGAACAGGAGTGGGACCAAACTAGTAAAGCACAGTGCCTACCCACAGAGACCTACTTCCCCCAACAAGGCTCTACATCCTAGAGGTTTCAAAACCTTCCCAAATAGCACTGGCACCTGGGGACCAAACATTAAAACACATAAGCCTAGGGAGGACATATCACATCCAAACCCCAACCCATAGAAGCACACCTCTGCTGTGTCTATAAGAGTAGGTCCAGAAAGGGTTAACTGATGAAGAAGCCAATGCTCTCACACAGCAAGATCAGTGCTCAGCATTTCCATGGAAGATTGACCCCCTCTGTTGCCCACAGCACCTCAGCCAGGTTTGTGTGTTGTGGTAGAGCAGGTAACAGCTTAGCCATATGTGATGCTGTAACACTTACAGTTAAAGGAATGAGCAAGTGAAATATTACTTGCTTTTGTTTTAACTGGGGAGCCGTTATCTAAACTTCTCAAGTAGAATCATCGTCACATAACTTACTTATTCTGTTGGAATGATACAACTTCTGAAAAGAGCAAAAGCTATTTTTACATGTTTTTGTGAAAAAGATTACAATTTATTTCTTGTAATTTTGTGTGTATAGGTGTCCATATTGAAACCAGATGGCAACCTTAAGCATTGCCCCTCAGTTCCATACATCTTTGTGTTGAGGAAGGGTCCCCCATTGATATCTAACTCACACAGCAGGCTAGTAGGACCAAACAGTTTCTTTATCACTTATGGGAATAAAAAATTAACTACATAGCCTTTCAGCTTTACTTTCTTAAACCATGTCTACATTTAGGGCTTCCTATTATAAAATAATTGGGAAAATAGACATGCATCGGTATAAATAATATTGAAACATGCAATTATCAAAATGTAAATCTTCACAGTGATGATTCCTTTTCTATCTTACCAGGATAAGCTCTGAAACCATCTTCTTAAAAGCAGGCCTCAGAGTCCTGGCAAACTTCCCTTGAAATTCAGCCTTCAGCAGGACCGCAGCATCATGGCAAGGTGGGCATCTACATGATCCTCCACCAAGAGATGTACTTCCTTAACACAGGAGCAGGGAATGTGTTTGTCAAATGAACTCACTCTATCCCACAGCCTTCCTGAAAATTAAATAAAAAAAATAAAAGGTTTCATTAGAGGTTTCATAAGGGCAGGAGAGAATTGGCTAGGTCAAGCTAGTCAATATTTTTGTAATGAACCATTTAATATTTAATAGGTAGAAAATACAAATAATGTCTGTACCTTGAAGTGCATGAACGTCTGAGCTCTGAAATCTGAGAAGTCTAGGTATTTATCTCATCTCTGTGCTTGTGGGGAGATGGAGAGGTGAATGTTCATCTGGCCAGCACCTATAGTTTAGCTGGGTTACAAAGCCAGGTTGCTGACTGTGCTTCTTTTGGACGACTCTCACACAGTTCTCTTGAGTGTGACATTCAAATCTTACTACAGAATCGCACAGGCTTTCTTGTAATTACAGAGTTCAGCAGCTCTATTGCCATGTTTCTATGTGCTTTTGATCCCAGCTCACACCCATACAGCTCAGTGCTTCTGTGAAGGCTGACCCTTCCATTCAACTCGCATTGAAAGTCTATAAAAGCCCTTTGTTAAGCACCGTGTTTGTAAGGGTTTGGACAGATGCATTTGCTTTGTGTGTGTGGTAGAAAAGATATCCTGTAGGCTAAATTTGGAATTCACAAGACTGCTGTCATTGATCACAACAGCTCTAATTTACCGAACACTGCCAATTAGGTAGTAGCCATTCTTTTATAGGGATTATCTCATTTAATCCTCATTATGGCCCTGGAGGTGAAGGTCACAACATCTTCATATTTCAGTAGAGGACCTAGGTGCTGAGAACTAAATTCCTTACTCAAATTTCCTTACAGTGTCTGGATCTACCTCAGAGCTCACTCTAAATCAACGGGACTATCTCAAGCTACCTGGGACCATTTCTCTCATTTGTTTTTTTCTTCTATGGTGGCTGTGTGTGTGTGTATACTTATAAATATCTTCTTAATAAAGGAGGGGCCTGTATATGACACTAGACTTGGGTTCCTCCTTTTGTACCTTCCTTTCTTGAACCAGTGGGTACCATGTATGTTCTGTTTGTCATATGTGGACCCTATTCCTTAAAATGTCTAAAAGCACAACATGAAACAGATGCAGTGTGTACTTTCTCACTAGTTTTTGGTGTTTAAATAGTATTAGAATGTTTTAAAGATGAAAACTGGTGGGTTACTGCTGAAGTGTGTTTGATTTAATAGAGGGGATATGGGTTTAGCTAAAGTAATGAGACCTCCATACACTTTATTCCATCTCCCACCCATGGGGTCATATTTGGTAGCACAAACTCTGTGTCTTACTGCCCCATCTTGTCCATTGCAGAAATTACTCTCACTTTTCACAGTATTTCTGGGGGTTATGAAGTTTTCACAGACAAATAATTTGCTGTCTCTTTAAGCAGTGCCCCACAAGGTGGGTTATTAAAAAAAAAAAACACAGCTATTTTTCACTCAGTATCTCTTTACCCAGTGAACTGGGTAACAGTGATTTTGTTGTGAGGATTCTGCCCCATTTTGAGTTCCATTTCCCACAATGCTAAAACCTGGATCCTAGTAGACCCCATACCACACAAAGGTCCCGGAATGGCATGAATAGATTGAGAATAAGTCAAGGATGGGGATCAGTATCACCAAAGAGACACTGATAGAGGGAAAAGAAAGCTGGAACGGGACCATTGGTTACATAATTCACAGGCCCTCCTCCTGTGACTACTTGGAATAAGCAGATGGCTGGAGAATGAGATTCGGGTTTTTTTTTTTTTTTTTCTTGCTCACTTCAGTTTTTGGATGTGTTTATTTCCCTAGATGGATTGCTCAGGTGGATTAACTCATTCCTGAAAGAGATTTAGGAAGGCATCATTGTGGCTATTAAGATATTTTCTGACCTACTCAGGATGGAATAACTTCTGCTTCAAATTATTTTAATATCAGAATGCAACAGTAACAACACAGCTCTTGTCTGCAATGATGATATGAAAAAAAAATGAGTTCAGAAAGAAACCTTGTGATTGACACCTTGCTGGTGTGCAGACCAGATGTGGTACATTTTATTCTTACACTGGATTCCAGATGCAGAAGGTATAAAAGATGTGCCAAGTAGGATACTTAGGAGTCTGGAACAATAGATCCTGGGTGCAAGTATGTATTTATCAAGGAGTGCTGTAATCAATTAGTGATGTCTGTTCTGGTTGAGGTATTAAATATAGTCACTTACTCAGTCTGTATTTCAGCTAGTTGACTTCTTTCATTTATACATTGCAGTATTTTTTGTCTAAATAGAACACATACATTTTTAAGAGACAGGGCAGGAGCTAGGAGACCTTAGTATTATTAAAAGTATTTGTTAAATAAAATAGTAATGGTACATTGAACAGCAAAATGCCTTGCCTGGAAAAAAATGTGCCACATGAATTAGAAATCTTGGAGTACATATAGTGAAATGTCTCTACAAAGAAAAACTTTAAATACTTATTACAGTTAGTAGTATTTTTTCTCTTTTAATAATTGTGAAAACATTAGATATATCTATACTTCTGGCCAAGATAGAATAACAGGGGCTGACTTAGCCTCTCACTTAACCATGTAATGTACAGAGCACATGGAACAATGGTTCATAGAGCATTACTCTATGGTAATCCTTGATAGAAAGGGAGCAATGAGTGTTCCAGGCTACTGCTTTGTTCACGGTCCATGTGAGCAGATAGGGGACTCCAGAAAACCCAAACTGCTAATAATAAGAAAAATCCACATGATTGTGACATGAATTTCAACAATAAATAACCAAGTAGATGGGCTTCAGAAAAGATAGAGAAAATTTAACAATAATACAAGTCAGTGGGATGTATTTGATACTTGCAGGCCTGTCAATCAATTCTCAAACAGTAGATTAGTCTTGTATCTTAGAGCCTAGGCACCATTTTGTAGGGAGACTCTCTGGACACAGCATGGGGTCACCTGAGAAAAGAATCTCAAGTTAGGAATTGCCTAGATCAGACTGGATGTGGGCAGTCTGTCAGGGCATTGTCACGATTGTTAATTGATAGAGGAGAACCCAGCCCACCATGGGAGGCACCATTCCCTGGGCAGGTGGTCGCAAGCTGTATAAAAAAGCTACCTAAGCATGAACTACTGAATAAGCCAGAGAATGATCCAGGAAAAAAAAAAAAAAAAAAGCATTCTGTGTAGTTAGAGTTTTCTTGCTCTGCCCACTGTCAGGACAAATCTCTGTCACCTGCCAGTCCCACAGCCGCTCAGACCCAACCAAGTAAACACAGAGACTTATATTGCTTTCAAACTGTATGGTAATGGCAGGCTTCTTGCTAAGTGTTCTTATAGCTTAAATTAATCCATTCCCATAAATCTATACCTTGCCAAGTGGCTTGTGCCTTACTGGCTGCTTGCCATGGCGGCAGCTGCCAGTGACTCCTTCCGCCTTCCTGTTCTCTCAATTCTCCTCTCCATTAGTCCCGCCTATACTTCCTGCCTGGCCACTGGCCAATCAGTATTTTATTTATTGACCAATCAGAGCAATTTGACATACAGACCATCCCGTAGCAATTCTGCCACAGTTTCTAGTTCAAATTCCTACTTTGTTCCATGCCTTGACTTCTCTCAGTGATAATATGTGAGCTGGACGTATAATAAAAATAAGTCCTGTCTTCCCTAGGTTGCTTTTGTTCAGAGTGTTTTTATCATAGCAATAGAAAGGAAGCTAGGAGATGGATATCATCCAGCCAACCCCAGCAGAGGTAAAATTACCAGAACCACAGTGTATTCTCTGACCATGGTGGAATCAAATGTTAAAACAGACAATAATAAAATCTCCAGAGCCTGGAGTCTAAACAGTGTATTCCCAGATTGAAAATGAGCTCTCCATCGAGCTTTGTGAAAATAAGCATACAACACAAGCTTTAGTTGAACGTAAAATGGGAAAAGCACAAGGTCAATAGTATAAAAAATTGAATGAACCCAAAGCAGGTAGAAAACAGGAAAAAAAATAAAGAATGGATCTGAAGTCATTGGAATTGAACACCAACAAGTGGTGGAGAAAAGCTGATTATTTGAAAATATAGAGGAGAGTTGTGCATATATACCCAGAGTGGAAAGATGAAAGAGTAAATGGATGGAATTATTATCATTTCCAAGTAGGAGTCGATGGATACCTGTCTAAGAAATGGTGCTTCCTACAGGGGCTTGGGTCCTCCTACATTAGTTAACATTCAAGACAATGACCTGACAGATTTTCCACAGGCCACTTTGACCTAGGCAATTCCTCCATGCTGTGTCAAGCTGACAGTTAAATCTAATGTCTCTCTAAAGGCACCTGGAAACAAGAGTCATCTGAAAGCAAACACTGAAGAAACCATTAAAATTATAGTCAGATGGAGGGCAAGAGGCTTAGAACGTAAAGGAACTTGCTGCCAAGCTTGATGACCTGGGTTTTGGTACTCAGGACCCACATGGTAGAAGGACAGAACTTATTCTTACAAACTGCCCTCCGATTCATGCCCCAATGGCATGTTTCTGGGTTTGTGCACAGACACACTAATATTTAAATGTATACATGCACATACATATGTTTATATTTAATAATATATACACATATTAATAATACATGTATATATTCAAATTTTATAAATATATTTAAATTATTTTCAAATCAAAATATACTAGCAGAATATACTAGACAAGTTTATCTACTTGAATTTGAAAACCTGGAGAAAGCAAACCAACTCCTTACAAATCATATGCCCAGGTCTGTTCAATATGTGCATGTGACCAAGAATAGCTATAAATGTAAGTGCGGAATTGTAAACTTGCTTAAAACATCAATATTTTTGTGGTTGCCTTGGCAACTCAATTGTTTAGTGTTCAAGCTTGAACATTGTAGATGGCAATATTGTGTCAATATCCAGAAGCCAGGCATTGCTCTTGTCTCTATTCAATATGCATTCAGTAAGGATCTGCATATCCTAGAACAAGTAATGGAATATTCACAATTTGCAAATAATTTTTAAAAGAAAATTTTTAGATGGTTCCCCTGATGAATTCTACATAATTTTAAAAGTTGATTAATATAGTTCTGCATATTGCCTTCTAGAAAATAGGTGGAGGACTATATCCCAATTTATTTAAGGAGGCAATATAAGACAGATAATCATACAAGAAAAAAGAGTGCTACAGACCAATATCCTTCATGAACATTGACATAAAATACTTAAAATATTTACACACATACTCTAACTATATAGGACAATAAATATGCACACTCACTGAATAGGGAGACATTCAGGCATGCAACATTGGTTCGATATCTGGAAATCAATGCCATCCACTCTTTTGATTGCCTAAAGAAAAACTGTAGCATCTTAGAGTTAATGCTGGTTCCCACGTGAGAAACTGATAGACATCCAGAACTCTCAAGAATCTAATTAGAAAACAGAGAACAAATTTCCTGGGTTTTTAAAAATTGCAGGAGTTTGAAGCTAGAAGTGCAGCTGATTATACAGCAGAGTGTTTTCCCTGAAAGAGTAGAAGGGAAATAGCTGTCATTCAGCATAGTATGAAGGTCCTATCATTTACATATGTGTATTTATGTGTATATATATATATATATACATGTACATATATATATATGTATATATATATATATATACCACGCACATATCTACACACACACACACACACACACACACACACACACACACACACACAGAGAGAGAGAGAGAGAGGCATTCAAGACAAGAATAGAAACTATTGGCCTCCATATCATCAGTGAGTAAATAGGACTGTTTGTGGCTATCATGGCTGTTCATAAAGAACTCTCTAATTTATACACTCAGCTGTGCTTACACATACTCCCACCACCGCACACACTCACATAGTATCTGGCTAGAAAAAAGTTTAGGATGTAAGGATGTGTCCCAAAATAATTGTATTTATAAGTTCTTGTTTAAAAAGAAACATAAAGTGAACTTTAAGCATGCAGTATCTTTCTTTTTTTGTCACTCAACATGAGGAAATAATTTAGGTGTGTATGGAAGAACACATATGCATGACTTTAATGCTTAAAATGACCAGATATATCATGGCTTTGAAAATCACTGAGTTTAAGTTGTAAGTGTTCTCATCACCCAATTCAGCCTATGTGTTGGTACAGGTATTAATGCACATACTTGAACCACTCCAGAATGTACACATAATTTAAAACATTATGTTGTACAGGATAACTGACATGTTTTTATTTGTAATATAAAACCTCCTACAAGGCAAAGTATATACTAGATACTTCCTTTCATTGTCTGCACAACCTGTACTGTAAATACAATCAACTTCCCGATCACACAGACTTCCATTGTCTCTATCTTTGCTGAAGTTTCCTCCGGTCCTGGTTTGAAGAACATATTTACCCCCAAAGTGAAACTGCCCTATTTGAGCATCTTGTGGTGTTTATGAAGAAGTCTACTTTGGTGTCACCAAACATAGACGTCAGCTTGGGGAACATGAAGTACATGGACATGTCTTGCCACTCTGTGGATCTTGAAGTGAAGGAATGTATCCTCCCTGTAGCTGTCAGACCAGGAACTGACCAGGACTGCATCATCTACACTGAACCTTGGAATGGTTTCCACATCATCCTGGGATGTGCCAAGGCCACTGGTCTCTGACCCAGATGATTCTCTAACAGGTAGCTACAGGATTAAACACTATACTTGTTGAATCTAATTAGAAAATGAAAAAATATGTATAAAGAGTTTATGAGAATGTGTCCAGACAGAATAACGTAGATAAAATAAGTGCCAAAAAGGACATTCATCATCATCAGCTAATGCAGAAATTCAAATTAAGAATATCATCGCGTGGGGCAGTGGTGGCTCACACCTTTAATCCCAGCACTCGGGAGGCAGAGGCAGGCGGATCTCTGTGAGTTCGAAGCCAGCCTGGGCTCCAAAGCGAGTTCCAGGAAAGGAGCAAAGCTACACAGAGAAACCCTGTCTTGAAAAACAAAAAAAATAAAATAAAATAAAATAAAAAATAAAAAAGAATATCATCGCACTCATGTGGGGTTAGTAAAAGAGTGTACTGATGCTTACAGGAGGCAGGCAGTGGGTGTCTTCTGTATTTCTGGTTGGGGTGTAAAATGATGCAACCCTTCTGGAAAATTATCTGGCAGTTTCTTGGAGAAAGTAAATTCATGTTTACAGTATGAAATAACAATATTCTCTGGACATCTTCCCCCTACAAATAAAAACTTATTCCATACCCAAAATTTAAAAATCCTTTCCTAACTGTCATTAACAGTTATACTTATGAGTTAGAGTCTTGAAATAAGGCCAATGTTCCCATACAATGAGTACTCATGCTATGAACCTTGGCTCTTATCCCAAGACTCAAGGCCAGAAAGAATAAGAGCCTGAGGATTGGGAGAGTACTGTGAAGTGCTGTCCCCTGGACATGATGTGGCAGCTGGACACTGACTTGCAGCAGCTGGGATGACATGGACAAGACCTGCAAAAGATCAAGATTGTTAACAATTCCTGAAAGGAGTTGGGAGGGTCTCTGAGGTCCAGTTCTTAACTGAGGAGATATTGGCAGTTGATGACAGCTGGAGGAAGGAGAGTTACTTTTCTTAGGGTGAAATTGACCTTAGTAGGTTCCCCATGCTTCATTGGATGACCCCTTATCCATGTATGTAAGGGTAGCAATAGATGGATTCCGTGAGTAATAAGTAACAAGAAGTAACTTTTGAAAGAAGGGACATAAAGTTGGGAGAGAGATGTGATGGGTTCAGACTGGAGGGAGTTGGAGGAGAGATTGAGGGCTGGATTTGATCAATATACATTGCATACATACATGAAATTTTCAAAGAGTTAAATAATTAAATGAGCTATTGTTCTCTATAGCACCACCAACATGAATGAATCCCAAGAGAATCTTACTGATTGACAACTGGAACAATATTGAATGGTTGGTCCCCTTAAGCATTTATTTTTGTGGCTTCAGAATGCTACGTGAGGTGGCAAATACATTAGTGACTATCAGTATGGCATCCCAAAAGGCAGATGAGTATGGACCTGAAATAATAACAAGAGGGAGATATTGATAGTGATGTCTACAGTCCATGTGTTGGCAGTAGTTGGCTTACATAACCCTGCACAGAAGAAGAAAGGGTATAAAACCACAGCACATGGTATGTCAATGGCAGTTACCAACTTTGATACTGAACTGCAGTTTCATAGGGTAGATTACCAGTGTCAGCAGATGAAGGGAACAGGTCCCTCTATGCTACCTTTGTAACTGTCTCTGAATCTATAATAACTTCAAAATAAAATGTTCCATCGATCTCACTTTTACAATGTGTACTATAAACTCTAAAGCACCCACTAAAACAACAAAACACTGAAGTGTAGCTAATAAGCTCACAGAGGACACAAAATGAAATCAATGTAAAAGAAGAAAAAGAGAAAAGGGAACAGAAAACAGATAGGACAAAAAGAAAATAAATGAAATATGGATTGAAACATACCTATATCAACGATCACATTAAACATGAATGACCTAAATACATCCAGTTCAAAGCCAGCAGTAGTTGGGATGAATGGAAGTCAAACTCAATTTAGACAGTCTGTGAAATGTACAGTTTCATATAATGATATGAAAAGATTAACAATAAAACTTGAAAAGGATATTCAAACATTGGTATTAAGAATAGTGGAGTATTTCTCATACTGGATTACCTTGCCCAGCCTCAGTACATGGGGAGGTGCTTAGTTTTACTGCAACTTGGTATGCCATGTTTTGTTGATATCCATGGGAGTCTTGCCCTTTCCTGAAGAGAAGTGGATGAGGAGTGGATGGGAGGGGGAGGATGACGGGGGTTGAGAGGAAGGACTGGGAGGAGTGAAAGAAGGGGAAATTGCAGGTGGGCTGTAAAATAAACAGAGATTTTTTAAAAGAATAGTGGCATATATATGTATATGTATACATATATGTACTATGTAATTGCTACATGTTCTATAAATATCAGAGATATTCTATAGATAAAAAAGAGAGATTTGCTATGGATAAAGGTCATTTTACAATCAAAAGGGCCAATTAAATTGAGAGATCATAGCAGCTCAGTAGACATTAGGTATGTATACTGGTGCATATCTGAAATCTCAGCTTTCAAGAGGCTGAGGTAGGAAGATGGTGAGTTCAAGGCCAACCAGAGCTACATAGTGAAATCCTGCCATGAATGAAAGAGAGGAAGAAGGAAGACACACAGACAGAGGGGGAGACTTCAACTTCCAAACACATAAAAGAAACAAATGAAATTGCAAAAATAAATAGGTAGCTACAGATTTTAATACTGGTCTCTGGATAGGATAAATGCTCCCAAAATATCATGCATATGGAAATTTTGAATGAAACTATCTATACACTGGTTCTAATAAGTGATTATTGAATTATTTACACCACATAGCTGAATATAAATTCTTTTTAAAAAAAATATAAAAGAACTAGTCACTAGAAGAAGGAGTTATTTAGGAAACTCTATTCTGGACTAATTCTAGAAACATCAACAAATGAAAGTGAGTTGAAATCAAAATATATTTTCTGTCCACAGTAGCATCAAACAGAAATGGCAAAAGGATAACAGGAAAATTCCAGACACATTGCAACAACCAACGTATTGATGCATGTATGTAGTTCATGGGTTAAAGAGAAAATCGGAATAAACACTGTGGACCATTATAGAAGAAAGGCCTATTAATAATATGAGAGGGAAGGTATGGGAGGGACTGGAAAAAGTGAAACTGTGGTTGGAATATAATGTATGAGAGAAGAATGAAATTTAAAAATACAAAACAAAACTTTCACCTTATGTACATAATTCCCACATGCATTGGGACTGATTTCATTTTTAAAACTCTCTTACCTCTAATGCAGTTTTCAGCATATTAAGACATAGACATTTTTGGTCAGATTTGCTCCTCTAAATATTTATTCATTTTAATGCTTAAGAAATATTTGTTTATAATTTAACTCTGCAAATTTTGAAGCTAATATGCAGAAATAAAAATGTCATTTAGAAAGATATGCATTGTATCTGAAACCTCATGAATCTACTTCCTTATTTCCAGTAGCTTTAATGTATATATAATCACATTTTCAATTATGGAACAAAATACAAATTATACAGTATAACATATATGAATTATCTATCTTTCTCTGCCTACCTACCTGTCTGTCTGTCTGCCTACCTATCTAGATTTGGTTCACTAAAGTTCATTAGTGTGCATGAAGAATGTTACTCTATAGTTTCCCATCCATTTACTTTCTCATTGATTTAAGTATGAAAGTAATGATGGCTTTGTGAAATCATTAAGCACTGTTGGTGCATTTTCCCATTTTCTATTTCCCATAAGACTGTTTTGCATAATTCATCAATAAAATCAAATATACCTGGACTTTTCTTTCTGTGTGTATCTCATGTAAACTGGTCAGACACCAAACTTGGTACATACCAAGGATGATCTTGAGTTTTATCTCCTAAGTATGGTGATGAAAGGTGTGAGCCACCATACTCATGTAATTTAGTACTATGACTCAGATGCAGGTTTTCATGCATGCTAGGCAAACACTGTACCCCTTGAGGTACTAAAACTTGATGATAAACATATAGCATCTCAGATTTTGTATGGTGCTACTGAACTATGCTTAGAAAGCTCCTCTTTTCATTAAACATCCACATAAGAAAGGGAATAAGAAAAATTTCAAATTAATGACTTCATCTTTTGCCTTAGAGAAATATGAAAAGTAGAGTAAATAAGATTCACATTAGTATAAGAAAGGAGTGGATGAACTGAAATAGAAAATGGGCTGAAACGGAGAGAGACAATGAAACCACAGGCTGGTTCATTGAGAAATCAACAAAATAAGAAACCTTTAGCTAGACTCTGGAAAGAGCCAGAAAAGATTCATATTATTTACTAATGCCAGGCCGACAAGCTAAGATAGCCATAGCATCCCACATAGGAAAAGAATGGTGAGGGGATATTTGAAATAACTTTTCGTTTTATGATGCCTTGAGTTATAGATGAAAGGGCAGGAACCTGTAAAACAAGCAAACAAAGCTCATTCAAGAAAAAATAAAGGGCCAGTGATGTGGAAGTGTGGGTAGAGGCACCTCCCACCAACACTGACAATCTGAGTTTGGACCCTGGGACCCAAATGGTAGAAGGAGAGAATTGACTCCCATAAGTTGTCCTCTAACTTATACATGGATGCCCTGGTGCTGTGGAATATTAATGTAAGATGTGTTACAGTTGTTTATGCTGTGGAGCATTTGTTTTAATGATGCAAAGATGTGTTGCATTCTTTTATGCTGCATTTGTATAACTCTGTGAAGGTGTGTTACTGTGCCTGTTTAAAACACTTGATTGGTCTAATAAAGAGGTGAACAGCCAATAGTGAGGCAAGAGAGAGAAATAGGTGGGGCTGGCAGGCAGAGAGAATAAATAGAAGAAGAACATTAGAAGAAGAAGAAATGAGAGAGAAAGGAGGAGCAAGAGAACAAGGAGAGGAGGACATCAGGGGCCAACCACCCCACTATACAGTCAGCCATGGACTCAGAGTGAAAGTAAGATATACAGAAGTAAGAAAAGGGAAAAGTCCAGAGACAAAAGGTAGATGGGATAATTTAAATTAAGAAAAGCTGGCTAGGAACGTGCCAAGCTAAATGCCAGGCATTTATAAGTAATACCAAGTCTCCATCTGATTTATTTGGGAGCTGGGTGGCAGGCTCATCAAAGAGCAAAGTACCAAGAGTCAAGAGCAAAGAGTAAAAAACAACCAACTATACCTTAGCATGTGTTTACCCACACACATAGACTGCCATGTACATATACCAATGTATACTCAAAACCAATAAAAATATAAAAGAAAGAAAAGATGACTAATTTTTTGAAAGCTATTAACTAAATAAAACCTGTACTTAAAATCTTTCACCAGAGAAAGCAAACTCCAGGTGTACATGAACTACATTGAGGAGTTATGTTGTACTGATGAATTACACAAAATGATCATATGGAAAATAGGGATTGGAAATTGTACCAACAGTGCTAAATCATTCCATGAGGTCATCGCTCCTTTCATGATAAAGCCTGTGAGTAAGTAGATGGTTGAGAAAATATAGGGTAGCAGTCCTTCATGAATACCTATGAACAGTCTAAACAAACTTTAGTGAGTCAAATATAGATAAGTAGGTGGGCAAGTATGTAAGCAGATAGATGATAGATAGATAGATAGATAGATAGATAGATAGATAGATAGATAATATATAATGTATATATACAATATATATATATTACGTATATATATGCATAAGTTGTATTTTATTCCATATTTTAAAATGTGATTATATTTACATGGAACCAAAGGAATAGGTTCATGAGGTTTGGGATACAATGAATATCTCTAGATGACATTTGTATCTCTGTATAATAGCTACAAAATCACAGAGTCAAATTACAAATAAATATCTCTTAAGCATTAAAAAGCATAAATACTCAGAGGAGCAGATCTGACCAAAATGTCTATATCTTATATTCTGGAAACTACACTAGAGGTAAGAGAAGCTAAAGAATGAAATAAGTTCCAATGCATGAGGGAAACATGTACATGGTGAAAGATTCGTGAAAGAGACCTTAGTTCTATAATGGATCACAACTGATCAAATCCAAGCAGAGCTTTTTTATCTATCTATCTATCTATCTATCTATCTATCTATCTATCTATCTATCTATCTATCTATCTATCTATCTATCTATCTATCTACCTATCTATCTATCTTTTTGCAGAAATTGCCAGACTATTATGCAGTTAATATAGGAATGCAGATAACCTAGAGTGGCCAAAGTATCTTTGACAAGATGTAAAACCTGTGTCCTCATTTGAGTTCCATTGTTGTGATAATACTGACCCAAAGAAACTTGGAGAATAAAGGATTTTTCACATTTTCCACTTCCAGGTCATAGTTCATCACCAAGGGAGTTCAGGGCAGAAACTCAAGGAAGGAATCTGAGAGCAAGACTACTTGCTACTCCACACAGAATTACCTCTGCCCAAGGAACTCACAGTCAAGAAAGTACAGGAGGAACCACAGGGGATGCTATTTACTTGCTAGATGGTTTGCTCTCTGGCTAGAACACAAGCTCATGGTCACCTTCCTATATAGCTTAGGAGCACCAGAATAGGGATAATGCTGCCTATAGTGGACTAGGCTCTCCACATTAACTAACATTCAAGACAATCTCCCCATAAACATGTCCACAGACCAACCCAATCCAAAAAGTCTTTTTCTTGGGCGATTCTAGGCTATGTCAATTTGGCAGTTACTGTTGATGAGGATACTGGGGTAGACTAATAATGTTCAATTTCCTGGCTTACTGCAAAACCATTCTATAATGATCACACTGATCAAACTCAAGCAGTAGCCCCTCATGGCACGGAGGGTAAAATGAGAAAGGGCAACAAGTGTTACCCTGATGTTACAATGCTCCTTGCTCTCTCTGCTCTGGATGACCACATGAGACTTTAATAAACACAACTCAAATACTGATGTCTAGCTCCAGGGAATTCCATCTCCTAGCTGTCCTGTTTTTATACATTCAGAAGCACCAGCAAGTGCCTCCCTGTGCACAGACTCACACACTGAGTCTCCCAAGGATGCTTGCTCTTTATCATTTTAAACATCCTCTTGCCTGTGCTCTTGAGATCTTCAGCCATCCATGCTCTGTGAAGCCTCTTCAGCGTCTTTCACGATTTCAAAGACGGTTTATAGATTATGCCTAATGGGAGACAATGTTGATAGACCTTCCTAGGGTTGCACTGGGTCACGTGGGAGGTGGATGATATACTGTTTGCATCTTTTCTCAAAGTGATACTTTCTGTATCTTCTGTAGCTTTTCTCTTCAAAAAGTCCCAGATATGTTCCTCTTGAAAACAAATGCAAATATGCCACACCACCCCTCACACTGTCCCTCAGACCATTACTTCTTCTTCACATGCTGAAATATATCTCCTGGGGACTGTCGACCCTGTGAGTATCAGCTCCTCCAAAGGGTTCCCTGGGAGTTAGGAACTATGTGCTCAGATTTATCTGAGTGAGGGTTTGTTCTTTGGCCCTCCTCAAATTCTGAAGTCATTTTCCAAACACAAGACTTTCATAGGTGACCATACCTTATTGCTGCCTAGTATAAAGCTGGTAAAAACCATAGTGCTCTGTTGACTCTGGCATTTTGAGAACTGGGCTGTGTTTCTCAAGTCTCCTTACAGGTCTTAGGCTGTGTAAGCTGATGGATTTCCCACCAGTAGTGACACTTTTATTGTACCATTTTAATGGTAACTTTTTTTTTTTTGGATTAACTGCACTTGTGTATCTAATTAGTATCCGGTAGGATCATTTTTATTCTGATGTTATTTATGATGTGATTTACTAGCATCTCAATTAGGCAATAAATGCATATTTAATTGAATGCCATTATGGGTTCAGTACCATGCTGTGCATAAATACTAGAGATATATGGGTCTGGCCCTGCCTCTCATATCTTTCCCTCTCTTCTCCACTCCTTTTCTTTACTCCATGCTTCCATCCCCTCATATCCTTCCCTTTACTTCTCTCTCACTCTCTTATTCTCTCTCTCTCTCTCTCTCTCTCTCTCTCTCTCATCTCTCTTTGTATGTACAGATTATATAAAATATGTTATGAACTTGGGTTGATTGAAGAATTACCTGAGGGTATAATCACTTTTATTTAACTTTTATTCTCTACGATTTTATTGTGCAACTTGATTCAGTCAATGAATGAGACCAGCAAGTTCTCAATGATCTAAGGAAGTATGAAGTCTTCAGAAAACAATTAGGAGATAAATACTGTGAAGAGAAAGGAAAGACCTTGAAAAGGCATGACTCTACATACTAATCTGATCCTTCATGAGTAATGTTGCACTGCCATTTACAATTGAGTGAGCAGTTTTAGAAAGCCACCTTGACAGAACAAGTTCCAGGGGAGGTAGGCAGTGTTGGATAGTGCACGTTCTGGTTCTGAGATCTGGACTCAAGTGCTGGCTCTGTTTGAATTTGATGTAAAGTCCTGCTTGAGCAAGTTGTCTGTTTTCAGAGTGTGGACTCCACTTTGTGGTATAGAAAGTGAGTAATGTTACAAGCTCCTGTCTGTGTGGGAAGAGATGCACCTGGGCAACCTCTCATACACTTTATGATTCACAGTGAGATGTGTGGACATGAGTATCAGCCCCACCCCAGGAAGCACTCAGCAGGCCCTGGCTCTTGTTCCTTTCACTTGCATGCTTTGTGATGCAAACCATCCTTGGAGGTAGGACTCCTCCTGTCTCTTCAGGCCTACAGGTTAGCTCACCCCTTTATCTGTTCATCTGTTGAGGGGTATCTAGGCTGGCTTCATTTTCTAGTTATTGTGACTGTCAGCAATGACCATGAATGAGCAATATCTTTGTGGTAGGATATAGAGTTCTTTAATTATATGCCCAGGTGTCTTACTGGGTTAAATGGTAGTTTTGTTTTTAGTGTTTGTAGGCACTTCTGTACTGGTTTCCATGTATCTGCACCAGCTTATACTCCCACTTGCAATGAATTGGGGTTTCTTCTTCTCCCACATCCTTGCCCCAGCCTCAAAAAGAGATATATCACAAGCTCTCTCTCATTTTTGGATCCTAAGATCTAATTTGTTTATATGGATATTTTTGAGGAAGTGAGCATAGGTTTAAGTCATGAAACTAGAAAGGCCCTGAGTGGGGAAAGTTGCTTTTGAGGGATGGGAGCATTGGTAATAGAACTCGTATGATATGAAATAGGGAATGATGATGTAAAGATAGAAGCCTGGAGGGGAGCAGGGAAGTCGGGGGGAGGGAGGAACAGGAGTATATGGGGAGATTCAAACAAAACATAGTGTCTGAATATTCTATAAGAAAACATATTTCTCTGGGTACAAATTAAAAATAAGCTTACCCATGAGCACACAGGCAATGGGCAACCAAACTGCTTTCACAGCTCGTTCACTCATTCATGGCAAAGCCTACTGTCCTCTTCTCTCTTTAATGTCTCTTGGGATCTATGTCTATACCAGTGTGAGGCATGTATGTGGTCACAGTGATCGGTGAGTCCAGAGATCTCCAGTGCACAACGCCTTGCTCAGAAACAACAGTGATTCAGAAAGTTTTTGCTGTCAACAGACTAGACAGTGTGATGAAAACCACTGAAGAACATGCTGTAAAATGTGTTCATTTTCTCTCATTATCTGTCTCCCTTGGAAAAATACTGAGCAGTTCTGAAAAGCTTCTCTCTCTATTCTCAGAGAATAAGGACCAAGTTATCTGTCTTAGGATTTTGGGAGTCAGTAGACACACAAATGAAAAGGAGCAGGAACTCTCAGAGTTTTATGAATTTTTCTCTTTTGCCTCTTTGACTTGGAAGGACACCTTGGGAATTGATGTAGTGATCACCCAGGGGCTAACATTAAGACTAGTTGAGGTATCGAGGGTTATGATCTCACTCTTGCTGTCAGAGCTGCAGCTCTTCTATTTGCATTTAGTGGTATGCTGGAGGAAATAAAATTGGTTCTAGGAGAAGGGGGGAAAAACCCAAAACCTATTGAATCCCAGGCTGTACTGGAGGGCATTGTGAAAGGTAGATTTATCAATAAATGTTCAGACATTGTAAGTAGCCTCACTGTACTTCTTGATTTTAAAAATGTTTCAGAGGTGGGAGTTTGGTTATGGATGTGGTATTCTGGCATTTAAACACCTAACTGTGACTCAGCATAAAAGAAAAGTATAGGCAGAAACAAGTCTGGGGGGTGTATATTTCCAGACAAATCAAAACTTTCATTCAGAATTAGCATTTTTCTTGATATATGTTTCAGTGAGTAAGGTCAGCAGTAGTTCATCATAAGATAAAAAGATTTTTAAATGAAGTGGTGGCTGGTCTGTGGCCTTTAAGAATACCTTTTGTCTGTCACAGAAGGAATGCAAATAGAAGAGAAATAATGTAGAGCTAATAAAATGTGAAGGCTGCTGTGATGCTGGGGTATGTCCATCTTTCCTCTCCTGCACAGGCTCACCATTCACTGGTGTTATTGAAGCAGTGCTGTCACAGAGATAGGGCAATAGGTGAGAGACCCTGCCCTTTGTGGATTGATGACTTCAGTGGTATAAATAGGAAGGATATACACAAACATGATTAAAAAGAATACTAAAGGAAATGTATGTGATGAAGATACCAGACTGAGACAAAAAAGGAACAAAGGTAGAAGGTATAGTTGTTAGAATGGCTAGTGTAATTACCAATTACATACAACCTAGAATTATCTGGGAAGAGAGACTCAATGAGGGATTGTCTAGACCAGGTTGGCCTGTGATGTGCCAGAAAGTGAGCAGCTGCATTCCCTGGTTTGGAGGCTCTAAAGTGTGTAGAAAAATGTGTGTTACGTTCTGAGCACACATGCATTCAGTGCTCTCTGCTCTTGATTGGGGTGTGTTATGACTAGATGCTTCACTTCCCTGACTTGACATTCCCCTAGTAAGGGACTGTGACCCTCAATTATGAACTGAATAAACCTTTTATCTTCTATATTGCATTGTTTGGGTATTTTATTATAGCAACATAAATGAAACCAGAACGTTGTGTTTGCTATAGATCTAGTGAGTATGAGAAAACTCTCTAGGAAGAACCAGTTTAAACATATATGTAAGTGACATGAAGAACCAACTGGCCAAAATATTCTATAAAAGGAGTCATCACATATAAAGATACTGGTATGAAGAATTGATAGACGAACAGTGACGGGAATGCAGAATGTATGTGCCTGAATAGGAAGATAGGAATTAGGCCTCTTAGAGCCTTCTAAGATGAGACATATATAGTTTGTTCAGAATATAGTGGGGAACGTGAAGACTTTTACAGAGGAGGGCATCAGTCTCTGGACACCCTAAGAGAGCCATTTTATTGGCTATAGAATTGATGCGTATCAGGTGGTGATGCGGAACACATTGACTTGGTATGGAAGACAACAATGGAGGGACTAAGATGTGTTTAGTAGAAGCATGAGCCAAAGAAAACCTAAGGATGATATTCCCCAAATAAAGATGGTCCCTGGAAGTATTTATCTATTGTGGGCTGATCTTCTGACATTCTATGCCATGTTCCATGTGACAAATGTTTATGAAGTCTCTTCTTAGATAAATCCCTGCAAAAGTAGACTGCACAGATCTCCCTCTTCATATCTCATTTTGGAATTTTGAACTTTAGTTGTCCAAAACTGAACAGAATGTGAAATAAAGCCACTAAGAATGCTTTATTTCCTTGGTTCACTGGTTATCATTGGTTTGCTACTTAAAATGTATGAGCTGACAAAGCCAGGAGTATGATGCAGTTCTGGGTATTGAACCTACACTGATTACTGCCCCCATGATCTTATGAAGAATGGATGATTATTGTAACCCACTTGTTTTTATTTTCATAAAGAAGCTGTCTCGGGCCAGCTTCAGTCTTGCACTTACATAATTGAATTTTAGATAGGGATGTGCTGCTGGTTTATATGAAATTTCCACAGGTGCCAGCATGAGGCCTGGCTTTAACAAACAATATTTTTAATTGAGATTTTATGTCCTTGCCCTCAAATCAAGACTTTAATAGGTTCCCAGTTGGAATAGGTGACTTAGTAACAAGTTACCACCACTTGCAACTTTAGAAAGCTGTTATTTTCTCCACCTCCTGGTGAGTGTCCATCTACTGTGGTGACCCACTACCTGCATGCACCATAAAATGAATGTTTTGTATTCCATTATGTTCAAAGTGTAGCCTTTACAATCTGCATATTTCATGCAGGGTGTGCTGGATCTGTTCCACCAGAAAACATTAAGATGGAGAGGTATTAGAAATATTGATTTGTCATTTATAACATGGAAGTGATAGATTGAAAGGAAATTTGGATGTTCTCCAGATTTCCAATAACTTGAGCATTGTTAAAGAAAATGGAAGGATTTCTGTAGCAGAAATTTCTTGAATCACCAGCTTCAAAATCATGACATGGAGACTTATTATTAATGATGAATGCTCAGCCTTAGCTTAGACATGTTTCTAGCTAGCTTTTTAAACTTAAACTATCCCATTTCCATTAATTTATGGGCTACCCCAAGGCTCATTTACCTCATCTATGTACTGTCCATGCTGCCTTCCTGTTTCTTCTATGTCTGTCCGTGTGGTCCCCCAGATGCCTCTCTCCTTCCACACCACCCTAACTAAAAAAAACCCCACGCTAAGCTCCTCCCTGCTACTTCCTGTCAACCAGTTAATAACTCTGCCTCTCTGAGCCCAGGTTAATTGTACTTAATTTAATCTTTACATCGTTAAACAAATGCAGCATAAACAAATGTAACACATCTTTTCCTAGTTAAACAAACATTACACAACATTTCCCTCTTTTTTGTCTAAATTAAAAGAAAGGTTTTAACTTTAACATAGTAAAAATATACAATAAGAACAGTTATCAAGTATGAACTACATTTGCAATATCCAGTCCCTTTGCATTTGGAAAATTCAAAGAAATCAATCTATTACCTATCCTATTTTGATGAGTCCAAAGTTCTGTACCTAATTTACCTTCTATCATATTTAAGGAAATTTGTAACTATAACTATCTAGTCTTCAACTCCATCAAAGACCCCAGAAGGATATAATGTTACCTTAGCAAACAGGAATTGCAGTGTAATCCACTTCCAAAACTATAGAAATGACACAGATATCTTGCTGCCTGGACAATCACCCAAGGTTGCTCTGCAACATTTGGGCATGCACTTTTGGCCAATAGGCCTAGAATATCTGGGAGATTTTTCTATGGAACAAGAATTTTGAAGGACTGTCCTGCTTTGTCTTGGCAGAATTTGACAGACACTTTGTGTCCTGCTTGTTCAGTTTGGACTGTATACTGTCAGCAGTTAAGGCAAGGACAGTTTCTTGCACAAATTTGCCACATTGTAAGCAAACTCTATATGGAGGTTCTTCAATGCCCATTATCCTTTTATGAAGTAGATTGGTATTGCCAGGAGCAAATGCATCTCACTGTTATGAAAAGCGCTACTTAAATAAAACATTCTAAATGCCATATTCTGTAGTCTTTGAAGTGTTTGAAGACCACCTATCTATCCAAAATATATCTCTATATGATCTTGAAATCATATATAACATAACTACAAGTTTGATTGTTATAGATTACTGACTACTAACCTGTGTTTCTTTATTATCCTAAATGGTTTATAATAATAGCTTTCAAGGACTGGAACTTTACCTTATATTTTTAAATGAACTG
Source organism: Peromyscus maniculatus bairdii (assembly GCF_049852395.1). NCBI lineage: Eukaryota > Metazoa > Chordata > Mammalia > Rodentia > Cricetidae > Peromyscus > Peromyscus maniculatus. The sequence continues at coordinate 8,828,171 of NC_134859.1, read as the reverse complement.
CATAGGAGCAATACCTTAAACAAGAATGGAAACATATATACAGTATGTTGTAACAAAAAGAACCTTAAATTTTTATCAATATACAAAAATCTCTTAAACAAGAGTAGAGACATATATATGGAATGTTATAGCAAACATAACATTAAATTTGTATCAATATACAAAAATCTCATAAACAAGAATAGAAACATAGTGTGTTATAACAAAAATAATCTTACATTTGCATCAATATACAAAAATCCCTTAAACATGAGTAGAAACATGTATAGAGTATGTTATAATAAAAAATGCTTAAATTTGCATCAGTATACAAAAATCCATACCAATGTAAAATATTTGAGATTAATAATTACTTTTAGTCTAAGTAGTTTCAATAAGTTATCCTTTTATCTTGTCATTCCTATACCCTCCTATTTCTTTTCAGAAAAAGATCCTTGAGTCTAACCTCCCTTGCTTAGTTTATTCCCTTAACACAATCAATAACAATGTTCAATCCCCCTCCAAATGATTGACATACATCCATTTCCCACCAAATGACCAAAAACCACCCACACCCCACATCATGGGAATGTGGGTGTTGTGTTCTAAAATTACTTCCTGCTCTCTGGGGACAATGGTATCTTTAGGGGACCCTGAGAAAATTGAGATAATGGTCAATTCCTGGGAAAAACTAGCTGTAACATTTGTTGTCTAGCCTCTGTATAATGGGTAAATGCAAAGCTTATCTGAAGGCCTTGGGCAGAGTAGTCTGTGAGGCTGGATCGTCTCAGCTAGCAACTTTGAAGTTGTCCTGAGCAGTTTGTATTCTGAAACTAATCTTTAGGTGGTGTTTGTCAGCTTAATGACATTACCACAATCCAGATGGATTCATCGTTGTGGAGCCCCATCATCTTTTTAGAGACTTCAGAGGTCGCTGTTAGGAATGGCCATGGTTCACTGCAGAAAACTTAAACATTGTAAACCTTACATGCAACAGATCTCGGAGAGGTGAAAGGACTACATCTTTTATAGATTTTGGTCTAATTAATATGCTCCATCCATAAGAGAGAAACGAGAGAGATTGACCAAAGAAATTAGTCATAAAGAAGTGCTCACTTTGTTTTGCAAATATTCCAGGATTTGGATATTTAAGATGGAGCCCTATAGAGCCAGGCTTTGCTGTGTGCTGGAATATTGGATTCTTCTCATGTTTTTCTGTATTTGAGAATAAATGTGCTTGTGATGCCATCTGAGCTCTATAAATGTCTTACACATTTGGTAGTTGGTTTGGTCTTTCATTTCTCTGCCATGGAACCCCAGTAGCAACAGTAGTACATGCTGTATAAGCACATTTGTGTGTGTGTGTATGTGTGTGTGTGTGTGTGTGTGTGTGTGTGTGTGTGTGTGTGTGTATGTGTGTGTGTGTGTGTGTGCATACATGTGTGTGTATGCATACGGGCGCATATATGAGCTTCTGGATGGCAGATGACAATATTAAATCTCATTCTTCAGATACTGGACCTTGTTATTATTAGACAGGCTCTTTCACTGACCTGGAACTCACTAAACAGGCTATGCTGTTTGACCAGTGAGACCTAGGGACCTGCCTGTCTCTCCTCAGAACACTGGGATGACAGGTGCATGCTGCTGTGCCCTTTATAAATGGATTCTAAGAATTGAACTCAGGTCTTTATGCCTGCACAGCATGCATTTTACATACTGAACCATCCCCGAGCACTTTTTAAAAAATACTTTATTTATCCTTTGAAAATTTCATATCTATACAATTAATCTTGATCTCCTCTATTTCTATGCCCCCTCCAATATTCCCAGGCCCCCTAAACATATCTTCCTCCCAGTGTCATGTTCTCTTTATTAGAATTGATTTTTTATAATCTATTGAGTCTAGTTAATGTGTCCGGCATGTGCATGACTGTGGGGTCATCTACAATGGCATTATCCATCACATTGTCACCCCCAAAGGTGAGACTCCCCACGCCCTCTACTCTCAACCTCCACTAGGTCCTTAGCTAGGGATAGGACCTTGATGTTCTCTCACCAATTCATGCTGAAATTTTAAATGGCCTGATTTATGCAAGTATGTCTTTTTGCAAGTAACTACAGTTGCTGTGAGATCATAAGTACAATATCAATGGCATAGCCAGAGCCCAGCATTTTATACCTTTTTCCCCCATCCATGCTCTTCTGACTCATGTTCTTCCACATCACCTGAGTCTTGGGGAGAGAGTAGATATGGCTGATCCTTTTGTGGCTAAGTACTCACAGCCACTTATTTCAGGACTTTGGGCTCAGCTGCTCTTTGAACTGTTCTAAGCCTCCTCATCTTGGCTCCCTGATGCTGTTCACCACATGGTGCTGCTGAAGAGATCATCACACTTCCATTGGACTTTCATATTTCCTCCCTTTTCCAGTATGTTCTCCCTCTCTGCTAGTCTGTCCTCACCATTTTATAGAATCTCAGACTTTTGCTTCTTGGTCCCCATCAAACCCTATGGGCAAGGTGCTCCACGGCAGCAGGAGTCCACGGCAGTTTTATTGAGCTGTTTGGGGAAAGAAGTGACACTTTTTCACAGCAAGCACCTTCTGCGCGGAAACCTCTGCAGTTCCACTTCACCCACAGCACCTGTGGTCATGTCATGAAGGTGGAACATTGGAAATACAAGGTGGAGCTTCACATGAGCATCCTGACCTAGGACGAGGTATTGCAATGATCCGTGAAAAATACTCTGAAAATTAAACTAAGAAAGTTAGAATGGAAGATGGATGGATAGAAAGGTGAGGAGACAGAATGTTCTGGGAAAGCAGGTGTAGTAAAATGTGAGGCGATGGCTCAAAAGGAAGATCATATGTGCTGCATGGATTCTGCAAGGCAGACCTCTTTCTGAGAAGTTGCCAGTAGAGTGGTCGTTGCCAGTGGTTGGCAAGAGTAGACATTAGAAAGGGCTGAGGAGATACACATCACTCGTTACTAAGTTCTAGTTAGGAGCAAAGAATTCTGGTATATTCCCATGCTGCAGGGAGAGTGTGGATAATGATGACTGGCTGCACAGTTTTAAAAATCTGGAAGGGAGTATTCTGAAGCTTTCCATTGTAGAGAAATGATGGATGCGAGAGAAAGAGATGGCTCCAGGGTAAAGGCACTTGTTGCTCTGACTGACAGGGGGAGTTTGATCCCTGGTAGAAGGAGAGAAAACTTGTGAAAGTTGTCCTCTGTCCTCCATGTTCATGAACCCACATGTGCACTCTCAATACATCCATACATGCGTACAGAATATGAAGCAAATATAACAAAATATACATATATCTTAGTTTGTTGAGAGCTTCATACAATGCATTTTTATAATATCCACCCCTCCCAGAACTCTTCCCAGATCCACATCCCTACTAATCCAACTATGTGTCTCTTCTTAACCCATCAAGAACAATTTCTGCTTAAAATTAAATGGTAAATATTGAGTTGGGTGATGTGTTTAACCTGATTTAGACTTCACACAAGGTGTACTATGGAAATATCATACACTATCCCTCATTAATATCCCAAATTTCTAATGTTTTATGTGTCACATATAAATAACCTTAAAACTGGAAATGTGCAAATTTAAACAAAGTGAAATTTAAATGCCAATAAGATCACAGGGGATTGGCATGTGGAGGTTTGGTGCAAATTTGTGTTAGCCTTGTTTTATGTTTGAAAGATGGAGAGATAGTTCAGCAGTTAAGAGCAAGGCCTGTTCTTCCAGAGGATCCAGGTTCTGTTCCCACCACCCATATGCCAGCTAACAACTGTCTGTTACTCCAGGTCTAGGGGACTGGACACTCTCTTCTGCCCTCTGAAGGCACTGCGTGCATATGTTGCACAGTCATGCATGCAGGCAAAATACCCATATGCATAAAATAAAAATAAATAAAAATTTAAAAGGTGTTATAATGAGAACTGAGGAATAAAGTGCTTGCCTCCTAAACACAAGAAACTGAATTTAAACTCTAAGACAGATGTAAAAAAATATGTGTGGCCTGCAATCTCAGCACTGGGGAAGTATAGGCAGGAGGATGTTAAGGGTTTGCTGACCAGCCAGCCTATCCATATTACTGAGCCAAATCTAGGTTCATGGAGTGGCCTTGTCTCAAAAGGCAGGTGGAGAAGCAGCTCTCTCTCTCTCTCTCTCTCTCTCTCTCTCTCTCTCTCTCTCTCTCTCTCTCTCTCATCTATATCTATATCTATATCTATCTATCTATCTATCTATCTATATATATATATATGTTTTCATGCCAAGATAACCTGTCAGAACACCTTAAATATTTACCATAGTTTTGATGTTTCATTTATCTCCAAGTCAGCAGGGTATTGTATCACTTTAATTTTTCATGGAGGTGTATTGAAGCCTCGTCTCCTTTACTGTAATAATTAGAACTTTAAAAACTTGTTTAATCACATCACTATTCATATAATAATAGATAATTCTTACCTTGAAATGTCACTTTCTTATTAAAATCAGCTGCTCACCAACCATCTGTTCTGAGCATCCATTGCTCATCCCCGCCTCTGTTCTGAGCATTCCTTGATCGTCCTGAGTGTCCCTGCCCTCTCTCCCTACTCTTAATTCCTGCCCTTCTTCAGAACTGTCACACTTTAAGTCATCTGGACTCTTTCAAAACTGCCAGAGGTGAAATTGACTTCTGGAGAATGAATGGCTGAAAACTGCAGCCAGTGCACTTTTGGCACATTGAGATGTCCTCTGTAGAGAGACCCGAAGGGATAATGTATAGCATATTTCAGACTGTGAACAGGGGACAGGCAGAACCCATGTCTGCACTCACACCTGCCTTTGAGGACGACCCTGCATAGTGAAGCCACTTTTGAGCTGCCAACCCATAACCTCCACCTCCAGCTAGCCTCCTTAAAAACCTCTCCAGTTTTATTTATTTTGACTCCCCATAACCTCAACCTTTAAAATAGATGCTTTTGCAAGGGTTATGCAGAACAACCTACATTGACATCTCCCATATACATTTATTTAATAATTATACCATCACAGAAAACTTACTGTCTTGAACTATTTCACACATGGCTCAAAAGACGTTCTCCAGGGCCTGGGAGATGGTTCAGTGAGTGAAACCCTTGCTGCATCCACGTGAGTATCTGAATTCAAATCCCAGAATCCACATAAAGCTAGATGTAGCACTGTACATCTGTAGTCTCAATACAGATGGGAGTTAGAGACATAAGTATCCCTACAAGCTGTGGCCAGTCAGCCTGACATATGCTTCAGTAATCTACAAGGGACCCTGTCTCATACAAGGTGTAAGGTGAGAACTGACAGCTGAGGCTGTCCTGTGACCTGTATATTCATGCTTTGGCACACCAGTGCCCACATTCACACACAAAAAGTAGAAAGAAAAAGACTCTTCATCCTATCAACAAGATAAAATGGAGTGTAGAAAGATAAGTAACTGGCCTCAGTAGGTAAATTTGGTCCTGGGGTTTTAAAACCACACAAATTGTGTTCAGTTATCCTCTCCACTTCTTGTCAGATTTGAGAGCAGGGACAATGTGGCCTTCTTGAGATACTGGGAGGCTCCTGTCAGCATCAACACTGAATTTGCTTTGTTAGTGTAGACTAGAGATAATTTAGTGTAAAATGCCCCAATAAAAATTTTCCCCAAAGCATATGTAAACCACGACATAATAGATTTATCAAAGTAGCAGAATGCTATTATGTTCAAAAGATTAACCAGACCGAAGCTATTTGTCATAGCAACGGGTGCTGGAGTTGACAAATTACAACTGAACTCAGTTTGTAGCAAAATGTTAGACAGTGTCTTGGCACTGATTAATTGACATGAGAGTCCAGCTTGGAATATATTACAGGAATTTAAATATCATTCAGAACAGAACATAACCATGTTTCAGAACATCCCCAAAATGTACCAAGCAATTATGGTGTTTCCTTGATGATAAAAATGCATCTGGAACAAACCACTCCATCAACTTAGTCATTTTTAATTGAAAAGAAAAGTAATTTTGTTATGTGCGTAGGCTGACTTCCAAGAAGCCTGATTAGAGTTTGTGGTAGGGGGCAAGCATTGTATCATCTTTGAGAAAAGAAAACTTAGGGGCTGAGGAGATGACTTGGTTACTGAAGTGTTAAGTGTTTCCTGTGTGAAGTTTGAGAACCTGAGCTCAGATCCCCAGCATACTTGGTTAAAAGCAAGGCATGTTGGTATGTACCTGCAATCCCAGTGCTGGGCAGGATGAGAAGGGAGGATCCCTGGAGCTAGAGAGGCACCAGTCTAGTCAAATGGGTGAACTTCAAGTTCGGTAAGAGACCCTGTTTCGAGCAATAGTGTGGAGAGCGACTGAGTAAGACTCTCATTGTTGACCTATCACTTCTACATGAACACAAGTGAACCTGCGAATATACATAAACATAGACACACAAAAATATACACATATGTATACACACCAAGAAAAATAAAGAAGAGAAAATGTTGCTAAAGCTTTACCAATACAGATCTGTTATTCTAGCATCCAGGCTGTTGTGGGATGGGGGGGGGATCATGATGGCAAGGGGGAGGTTTGAGGTGGGAAGATCGCAGCAGCATCAGGAGGTTGAGGTGGGAAGATCAGGACAGCATCCAGGGGGTGGTAGGTTGAAGAGGGAAGATCACGACAGGACCAGGGAGGTTGAGGTGGGAAGATCATGACTTCAAGGCCAGTTTGGGCTATTGTAGTGAGAGGGGAACAATTAACTCTGATAATGTATTTTATCCTGATAATGTAAGAAATATTTTTTTAATAAAATACAGGCAGTGGAAAATGATATGTACTCAGAGAGAGAAGGAAGAGACTTTTAGAAAGAGGAAGAATTTTGCTTTTATGATCAGCAAACAAATTCATAACATACAAGTCTCCATTTGATGATTATGAAGAACATGCCACCTCACCTCTCTTGCTGGTTGGCATTTTCAATATGAAACAGAGGTCACTGTTAGGTTCTGAAAGGAAGACTGGAGTCAATGGGGTTTCATATTCCTTATCCCTGTCTGGCAAATTAATTCCCTAAGCAATCTTCTTCATTCCAAGATGTCAGTGCCATAACTTATGGGATTATGGGTGTACTCAGTTTCCATTCATTGCCAGTTGATAACTTCATTTGTTACTGGAAGGTAAGTTTGAAACTTTGTGTCAGTGTTCTCTAGAGTAACAGAATTGATAGCATAAAAATATACATATGTGTGTATATGTATGAGATTTATTAAAGTGGCTTACAAACTGTGGTCCCATTTGTACAGTGATAGCTCTCTACCCATGAAAAACTCAAGAATACAGTAGTTGTTCAGTCCACAAGGCTGTATATCTAGGCTGGTCTTCAATATATGCTGGAGTCTTGAAGAAGTATACTCCAATGCCAATAAAGGAATGAACTTGACATTGAGAATGAGGGCAAGCAGGCAAAGAGCAAGTACTTCCTTCTTCCACGTCTGTTATATAGGCTACTGTCAAAAGGTGGATCTTCCCACTTCAAAAGGTCCAGATTTCAGGTGGTTCTTCCCACCTCAAAAGATCTGGATTTAAGGTGGCCCTTCCCCCTTCAAATGATTTAATTAAGAAAAGTCCCTCACAAATGTACCCAGCCACTTGGGTTTTTGTTAATTCCAGATGCGGTTAAGTTGAAAACCAAGAATAACCACCCAGTCATGGACTCTGAATGTACTGTGTCAGGGACTCTGTTCTTGTTCATGCACAGTGCTTTTCAGAACCATCATCCCTTTATGTTCATCCTCTCTTTCTCTCTCTCCTTTTAAATTTTGTTTCTTAAATTCCATCATTGAATAAATGTAACAGCGTTTTGTTCTTCATTGACGGAATTTGTGCTCAGAAAACAATACTAAAGAAATAATGAGGATTGTGGGGATTGAACTCAATAGGTATAGCATTTGCAGAGCATGCATGAGGTCCTTAGTTTCCATCCTCAGTACCGTATAGCCTGGGTGTGGTGGTGTGGTGGTATTTTTCTGTAATCTATGCACTTGAGAGATGGGGATGGGAGGATCAGAAATTCAGAAATTCAAGGGCAACCTTGAGTACATAGGGAATTCAAGGTCAGCCTGTATGCTATATATATATATATATATATATATATATATATATATATATATATATATATATACTTGAAAATTTGTCAAATATCCTTTAATAGGCAATTGATTAAATCAAGTGTGGAATTGATTGTATTATTCTAGAATTCATGTAATTTTACTTTATCATCTGTCTAACAAATATGGGCTGTGAACATGTTTTACATAGCTTTTGTTAAAATGAGTAAAGGAAGCAACAGTCAATGATCCAGTTGGAGGCAGGCAGCACTTCACTGAAGTGCTCCAAACTGCATAGCCATGTTGTCAATTACTAGAAGGGTATTAAGAATCAATCTGTAACATTAAGGGAAAGATAAATCTAAACAGAAAATGGGTGGATTCTATCTTTTGACTTGTGAGGTATTTTATTCCTAAATAGTACACAATGAGCTCTTCATGTCTTATGTGAAAGCAAATTTGGATGTGACTTCCTAATATTGTTTTTGAGGCCAGAGAAGCATATTAACTCAGCAAAAGTATTTCCTCTCTCCCCCTCTATTGTTTTGTGGCTCTGGTTCAAATATAGGGCCTTGTGTAGCCAGGTGATCTACATATCCAGTCCTACTTTGAGTTTTCTGCCCTATGCTCTGTAGAAGAGGATCAGGATGGTCTCAATTTCTCTTCAGTGTAAATTAAAGACTTTAAAACATCATCTCCCTTTGACTCTGCTTTTACAACACATGTCCTTTGTAATCTCATGTTTGCATGTAAATTTTACAAACACTTAAAAGACCTAGGGCTAGCCAGGCGGTGGTGGTGCACACCTTTAACCCAGCAGTCAGGGGGCAGAGGCAGGCGGATCTGTGAATTCAAGGCCTGGCTGGGCTACAGAGTGAGTTCCAGGAAAGGCACCAAAGCTACACAGAGAAACCCTGTCTCAAAAAACAAACAAACAAACAAACAAAAGACCTAAGACTTAAGGAGGTAAAGGAAGAGTTGGGGAAAGGTCTTATACCCAGAGGATCAGGAAGTCTGCTGTGAGATTGTTTCTCCTAAAAATGACAGGGAAGGACACCCATGATACCTCAACAATATGGCTGCCTAAACAAGACCTGAACAATGACAATATCAACAGACATGTTAAAACATAATAGGAGGAAATCGTATGGGGTCCCACCCCTAGGCAAAGTACTACAGGCAACTAATGACTGCTGAGAGAGAGAGAGAGAGAGAGAGAGAGAGAGAGAGAGAGAGAGAGAGAGAGAGAGAGAGAGAGAGAATGAACTAGCCTCTCAGAGTGATGATCCTTCTAATTTATTGTCCAATTCAAAGTGGCCAGGACTGAAGTCACATATACACAAGCCACACTAAATGGACTCAGCAAGTTGAAGATTATATATGTGTGTGTTTATATAATCATGTATTATACATATATACATACACACATATACATATACATACATACATACGTATATATATGTATATATATAAAAGAGCCATCAATATGAGAGAGAGTGGGGGGCATGGGAGTTGTTAGAAAGAAGAAAGAGAAGGGAGAAGTGAAATAATTATATTTTGATTTTTTTAATTTTTAGTAAATGAAAAAATTTACATTAAATAATTTTCCCTTCCAAATTCCATATACAATAAAGAGTATAAAGGTAAATTGACATAATCTAATTCATGCATTAGCTTTTAGATGGAAATTTTAAAAATTGAAATGATTAACATTATGCGGTTTGGAAGGTAGTGGATTAAAGAAAGGATGTTAAGATAAAAAAATCAGTACTTCAACATTAGTGCTAACTTAATCATATAAGACTGAATGGCTCATGGAAAGCTAGACCAGATGCTTTCAGAAGGAAATGTTGACAGCCTGTACAGATTAGCAAAGACAATCTTGGCCTTGCTAGAAGCCTAGTTTTCATGGCTGATTTACTACAATCAAATACGTTTGTGCACTAGAGTTCAAATTCTCATTTTGTGCAAAGTTTGGCATGAATAGAAAGAAGAACTGGAGGCCTCTGACTAGTAGTGCAGGCCTGGAACCTCAGCCACTCAGGAGGCTGAGGTAGATGGCTCACTGCTGAAGGCCTGCCTGGTCTCCAGTGCAAGGTCACAGCTACCCTGGGTGACTTGGTGAGATCCTGTCTCAAAGTGAAAATCCTTTAAAAAAAACAAATACAAGGGAAACAATAAAGAGGTAAGAGGTTTGAGGAAATAACTAACCTGGGGCAAGGCAGGCATGAGACATCACCATTACCTACTTCATACAGAGATTCACAGGTGTACAGAACTAGAAATAACACCTCCCTCATGTGGCCCCTGGGGAGCTGAAGTGACATCCGTCCCTCCTGACACAGGACTGGACGTTAATTTGTATCTCTTTCCAGCTCTCTGCCTAAGACTTGGCTGTGCTGTGCCATCTCTCCAATTAATAAGAAAACACCAAACAGAACATTAAAGCTTACAGCTTCACATTTTCAAATTAAATTATCTATTGATTAGTTCAAGGCTGTTATTAAAAATCAGCAGAACCACAGCTGATGGCGCCTTGAAAATATCCATCATGATGACTTTGATGAAATCGTAAATGGTGGGTCTGCACTTTATGGTTAGAAGTAAAGGAAGCAAATGAGCAATAAATTTGAAGCTCAGGTAATTGGAGGAAAAGGTATCTATTTAATCTGTCCCGAGAGCTAACTGGTCCTGAGAACGGATGCTCTCATATTTGGTTAATGCCTTTTGTCTTAAAAGATCATTTATATGTGCTTAAGGAAATGTTCAGTAGTGGCAGGCAGAGACTGCTGCAGGGTGGCAGGTAGGAGCAGGGAGAGGCTGTCAGCAGGTGCAGGGTCTGGGCTGAAAATGGAAAATTAGTTCTGCTGACCTATTACACAGTAGGGTAAAGATGTTGGTTGGAAAATTTTAAGTGTCAAAAAAAAAAAAAAAAAAAAAAAGGTTTTCAATGTTCTTATCTCAAGTAAGTTAACAAGCCAGGCATAGTGCCTAATGCCTGCAACCCCAGCCACTCCAGAGGCCAAGGGAGGAGAATTGCAAGTTAATGACCAGAGTGGGTTCAAGGCCAACCTAAGTAACTTGGTGAGATCTTGTCTCCAGAGACATGATAAAAAGAGGACTTGAAATACGGCTTCTTAGTGGTACAGCAGCTGTCCAGCATGTTTGGGGTTCGATCCCTGGGACCCCAGAGTATAGGTGAATTGATGGATGGGCTGTGCATTCTTATTTGTTGGGTATATAAGTACATCAGAACATCAAACTGTGTCTCAATATATATGCACAACTATACTGTGTTAGTCATTTGTGCAGAGAGGTTCTGGTTCTTATCACAATCTCTGCCTTCTTCTGGACACCTGGTCACTCTTCCCTCATTTCTAGGTCTAAGGGAATTCACCTTTGAGATTTTGTTTTCACTTAACCTGTGACCGATCAGGTTGGAATCACTTTAGAGACCTGTCGCTCATCACTGGTGACTAACTTACAGGTGGGAATCGACCTATTTCATTCTGCTCTTTGGCAAGACTGAAGAGATAGCTCAAAAGTTAAAAATGCTTCTGGCTCCTGCCAAGGAGCCAGGTACTTGTAGTAGCTTCAGCTCTAGAGGATCTAACACCGTCTTCTGACCTCTGCAGGAAAGCCCTGAATGTGAGATACAATCACATAGACATACACACATGCACATAAGTACAAAAAATAAAATTAAATCTTAAGATAATTTTTGGTAGAGTCATTCAACCAAAAAAGTGAATCTTCTAACACATATCCCTCTATAAACTCAAGGTTTTGCTTCATTCAATGGTAGATGTGTGACTTCTGGATACTCTAATGGCTTAATTGTCTTGAGCTTTGGCCATTGAAGCTGTGAGCTTATAATAATATGTTTTGAGACAGAGTTTCTCTCTCTCTCTCTCTCTCTCTCTCTCTTTCACACACACACACACACACACACACACACACACACACACACACACACACACACAGTTATTTTCTTTCCCAGTGATTGGTAATCTTGTATTTCTTTTTCTCTTCTTTATTCTTTACCCCACAAAAGCATTAGGTCTGCCTTAGACTCTACTTTTTTTAGAATGTTTTTTTTTAAGCCATATGCTAGCTTTATAATTTCCCAAACACAGTTTTCACACAAACATTAAATGTTTAGATGAAATTGGTGTCAATCACAAAGGGATCTTTAGTTAAAATAATTCATATTCTGCATATTATATAGTTTCTTTTTTATATTTGAATACATACTATGTTCAATTTCTTGTGCTGTTCAGATCTATCCAGTGTTGCAAATATTAAAGAAGGCTGCATTAAAATAGAGTGCAAAATTTTCTTTTCAGTAGCCATCAAGAAAATAGGGTACCAGGATGCCAATGCTAGTCAAATATTATAAAGGTATAAACTCTGCTTAGGGCCTGGATAGATATTCCAGGTTAAGAATGATATCTACTTTTCTAGAGGACCTCAGTTAGAATCCCAGCATTCAGGTCAGACTGCTCAAAACTGCCTGTAATTCTAGTTCCACAGAATTTGACTTCCTCTTCTGGACCCCATAGACATCTACACTCACATGTACATGTACACCACCATCCCACTCCCACCCCCATACATGCACAAAATTAAGATAATATAAAACAAACTCTAGTTGGGCAAACTTACTCATCGATCACGATATGATGGGGAATGCATGGATGTCATTCTGCCTTACAGCCTTCATACTGTGGAAGGAAAGGTGAGAAGCATTGGTTATCTTAAACTCTGGATGCCCTAGACATATCTCCTCTGTGCATTTTAACCTTTGCTTTTTTGTGCGTGCGTGCGTGCGTGCGTGCGTGCGTGCGTGCGTGCGTGCGTGTGTGATAGCAGCTCTGATACAAACTGAGAAAGACTTATGAGAACTAGACTTCACTACAGAGTGTTCAGATTCAAATTATGCCTAATAGAAATCCTCAAATTCTTTAAGACCCATATTTAAGACCTATATTTCCTTAAAGTAATATCCCAAGGAACATCTGGTAGCCAGTCTTCATTCCACTTCTCCCAGGAAAGCTTGGTAAATGCACCTGTTAGTTTTCTCTCCAATTTTCCTTTTTTCTTTATTCACGCATCTCTCATATGCATGGGGTCCACTTTGCATGGAGGCAATAGAAGCACACTGTATATCTTCTCTGCCCCCATGAAATGTAGAGTCTAATTGGAACTTTTAGAGTGAATAAGTAACCTAGCCAGAGGTAATACATGTTATGAAGAAATACACAGAATATTATGGTACAGAATTTTTTTGAAAACTTTGTGATGGTAGGACATTTAAGCAAAGACTGAAAAAATGACACTCTTGGAAAGTGTGTTCAAGGCTGATGTAATAGCAGGTGCAGACATAGAGGGTGGCATTTCTCAGCCTTGCTTGGGCCTTAGGCTCCAGCCTCAGGTGCCAGATCATGTTGAGTGAGAAAGAGAGGATGAATGTTGGAGAGATGGGCCAAGGCCAGAATACAGAGTCCCACAGGCACCAGATTTGGTTTTAGTTTCAGACATAATTCACATATCAACCTGGCACACAGCACAGTTCATTCTGTTAACCTCAGAAATGAAGCATAGATCACAGCCTACATGTCTGTGTGCAATTCTCATTATAGCAAAATTTAGATGGGGCTAAAAAAAAAAAAACAGTCTTTCCAGCCCTGAATCTGTGACTGAGCTTCCTCCTCATGTTTGCTTTGATATGTGCTCTTTGTTATTTTGTGACAAGAAATAAAATAGTTTTGCTTCTAATTCGTTGTGTTAATCTTCAGAAGTAGCTCTTCCCACTCTGGCATTTGTCAAGCTGTGTGTGTATGGAGGGGAGTGTGGATGATGGAGGTCAACTTTGGGTTTCTCCTTTAATAACTTCTCCATCCTGTTTTGAGACAATGTCTCTCATTGGTCTCAAGTTCATTAATAGGCTAATGTTGCTGGACATTAAGCCCCATGGATGCTCCTGTCTCTTTCTGCAGTACAGGCTATATAGGCATACAGCTCCTTCATGCACTTGACATCTTACATAGGAGCTGTGGGTGGCCAACAGTTTATCAACTGGGCCAACTCCCTAGCCCATTATTAAACTGTTATTATTGTCATGGTCTTTAAAGCCCTTTATCCCATTCCTAACAAAGTCAAATGTCCTTTAATTGTAAAGATTGGGAAAAGACAAGGTTTTAGAACAGTACCATTCAGCAGAACCTTCTCATATAATTAATGTCTCATATCTTTAGCCTCCAACAAGGTGGCTGAGACTGGCTGGCAAGAAAGAAAAGTCCAACTACAAAGACCCACATTGGATTTCTGAGTTCCCCTATTCAAGAAAGTGTAACACAGAAATGGGATTTTGTGCTTCATCTTATTTCAAACATTTACAATCTGAACAGTCATGGGTGGCTAGTAGTTATTACTTGGGAAGCACAACATCAGAGCCTGCTTCAAAAACCACACTAGGGGCTCCCTGGATATCACAGCTCACTTCACATCAGTTGCTGATGTTCATGACAGACTTGTGTTAATGGACCTGTTCTGCTCGTGGTTGAGGATGCCTCCACAAGGCAGCTGCTGTCTCCATCTCTCAAGCATCCATTTCTTCTCCCTCTGGCCAGAACATTGCATTTTCTTAGGGTTCACTCTCTTTTCCCTGTGCTTTCAGGGAGCTGTTGTCTTGCCTAGCTATGGAGTTGACTAGCAAGCCCCACATTGGCCCTAAGCATTATTCCCTCTCTCAGCTGAGGGGAATGATATTGGCTAGGAGATAATCATATGATCTAAGGCCACAGAAGATTCTCAGCCTCAGAAGCCTCTTTGAAACCACTGGTAAATGATCCCACTGAGCCTGAATGGCAGGATGTTTCTCTGTCTCTGTCAGAACATTGCCAATGCTACACTTACAGTACCTGTAAGTGTAATCTCATATTCTCCTATTTAACCCTACAGAAATTATAGATATTTCACTTATTTAAAGCAATATGTTCCTTTTTACCATGTATATGTGTATGCATATGGTTGTATATGTTTGCTTTATGCAGGTGCTGTGGCATTGAACTCAGGTCCTCACCCTTTTATACCAATCACTCTTTCTGAGCCACCTCCTCTGTTTTCTTTTTCTCATTTTTTCTCAAGTCAGCCAGTTTTACCAGCTGTGTTTGAAATCTTACCCACAAAAGTTTTAAGCAAAATGATAACCGATGCCAAGACATATAGCATTGCTGAAATGTAAGTGCCTCATACCACACACAATATTATTGACAAAACTGGAGAAAACTGGGATATCTCATTGGGGAAATGGTAAGTAGAAAAAAGTATCAGAAGGTCAGAAGGGAGAAGATGAAGTTAGTTAGCCAGACTTATGAATTTGTTGCTTTTCGTACAAATTAAAAATTGAAAGCCCTGCTATTAATCAAAATTAAATTTGAGTGATGGCTGTGATATATTTTAGAGGTAGGATATCTACCTAGCTTACCTAAGGCTTTGGGTTCTATCCTCAACCCAGAATGAATGAATGAATGAATTAGTGAGTAAATAAAAAAATAAATAAATAAGTACTAAACTGGGACTACGGTTTATATTCAGAATAAAATACTATCAAAATAAAAAAAAACTCATAGGGGGAATAGTAAAGTTTAAGACAGTGTGGGCGTTGTTCTAGGTCTTTGGAGGTGGCACCTTGGGGGCATTTGGTTAAATTTATTCAGAAATCTGTCAGTTTTTATCAAATTATGAATCAAGTCTGTTTTATTGCAATTTTTGGTATGACTGTTGGTGGAGGGTGAGTGTCAATTGGTGCTCCTGCACACACAGGTATGGTTTGTAGTGGGTAGCCATTCCAGCTTTGATCTGGAAGTTCCAACCCCCATTGAGGCTTCGGCAACTGTCACGCCTACAAGGAGGGGCCAAGCGAGGCTCCTGGAGACCCGAGATTTGGATGGGCCAGTGCTCTCTCTGTTCCGGAACCCTGGATGGTGGAAGCGGACCGAGCAGAGCTCCAGAGAACACTGCTGGATTGCGATACACCTTCCCCAGACCCCACGACCTATCTATCCCTTCATTTGTAAGTTACAAATAAATCTTCCTTTTAACTACGTGGAGTGGCCTTAATAATTTCACCTATAGTGGTTTGAGTTCCTACCAATCTCCTCATTCTCTTTTTGACACAGGACTCATTGGGATGTGCAAAGTGGTCTATTTGCCTTCTCTCTCATCTGAAACATTGTCTATGACCATGGGTGAATTAAGCCCTCAAGACTGAGACTTGGGCATTTGTCTCTCTCCCCTGAAACAATAATGTCTGTCTTCCAATAATCATGCCCTGTACATGCAGAGTGTCAGGCTAGGAGGCAAATTCTGGATATGCCGTGGACTGCTTTGGATGTCTCCGTAGTTTTAAATTGGATGTGTTGAACTATTCAACTGTTTCCCATTATTTCCTATTGATTCATACCTACCTCATTGGCCATAGTTCAAAGTTGTAGAGTATGAGACATTGCCTGTGCATGTCACAACAGGGCCTCATAGATTCTCCCAGTCAAAGGCACTGGGTGACACCATGATTCACTCATGTTCTCAGGACTCTCAGGTGAGTGTTCTGTCTTCAGTGATAGCTGACAGTGCACTGTCCTCCAGACCACACTTGAGATTGTGGGAACTGGGATTCTTCCTTCACAGCATCCCCAGCTCCTGTCAATTTAGGAGCCAAGACTTCTCAGGACCAAATCTATTTATAGCTTCAAGAATGTGGAAGCTAAGCATGGTGGCATATTCCTGTAACTCCAGTACTTGAGAGACAGAGGCAGTAGATTCAGTATGATCAGTAGCCCAAGGCTATCCCTGGTGGTGTAGCAGATTGGTGGTTAGCCTGGCATATAAGAGACCATGTCTCAAAGCAACAAAAAACAATGAAAGGAACAGACATTACCCTGCACTAGGGAGGTGGGAGTAGGAAGATTGTGAATCATATTCCTGAGACAAGGCCTGATTAAGAATAAACAAACAAACAAAACAACTAATGATGTTCTTTTCTGAGAAATGCCTTTTCTCATTTAGCGAAGTGCCTTTATTTCAGGACACATATTTAACTAATAGTTAATATTTCTCTGATGGTTGTTGACTCTAATTTGTGATGCTACCAGCTCTTCCACATGCCATTCTCCTCAAGTTTCCTTATAAAACAGGACAAGCTTAGTCCACAGTCACCTTACCTTTGAGGATGATGTGTTTAGAGTGATTTGAAATAAAGAGTTCAGATTTATTTCTCATAAGACTGTTATTTGGAGGTGGATTTCATGACCTCCTCTTATCTCTCTCTTGCCTGTGGATAAAGCTCTTTATGAGATGGGTGTTTTCCAGGGAACAACTTTATTCTTGGGAAGGGTGACAGGACTCTTAAAGAGGAAAGAAATTAGAAACTGGAGCTGGAGGCAATATGGCCTACCAAAAAATAAAATAAAGAAGGAGCAAAAATAAAAGAAAATCCAGTTTAAAGTAGCCAGTATTTGAAATGTGTGTGTATATAACCTGGACTATGAAGCAGGTTCACATCTCCATTTCCCCCATATGTTCCATGTCTTCCTTAAACCCAGCCAAGCCTAGTGGCAATTGAAAATGCACACCAAACAACATTAGCAGTATTCTAAGACCTAGTGTAGCACACTTTGTGGACTCTGGGCCCACAGCTGCCCACCAGCCCAATTTTATCATGCATTTGTATGGGGATGCAGCCACACCTACTCAGTTGAACATGGTCTATTGATGTTTTCATGCTCCAAAACTGACTTGAACAGCATAGTTTGGACATCCAAGTGTGTATTATTTACCATCTGGCCTTCCAGAAAAGATTTGTGGATGTGCTTTGTGGATCTCATGGTGGAAAGAGACTACCTGCAGAATTACTTTTTGAATGTAAGAGAAAAGGCATTCCTTGTCTGAGGCAGCAGAGCCTCAGCTAAGGGAAACAAATGAAGTTCTTCTTGAGTAGGAGGGAGATGTGCTTGAGAGAGAAGAGAAACATCCAATCACTTGGGCTCAGTCTTCATGCACTGCCTCCTCAGGTTGGGAATCTACTTCATCTATAGTGAAATTAGAATGAGCAGTGGTAAGATGCCTCATCTTTAATAATGATTAGTGACAGGAGAATCATGTAATTGGGGCTGGCAATGACTTCCTATGACTTCTCTTCCCTAAACCTTGTGTTCAAGTCTTCATCTCCAATACAAAGATGGGGTCCTTACAGAGTTATTAGTGATAGAGTTGTTAGTATGTTCCCTGAAAAAGCAAGGCTGGTGTCTGTGTGTGAAGAGGACATTAGCGTTCAGGTATATAGGGAAAGGAAGTCATGAAAGGACTCCAGGAGAAGTTCATCTTCTACAGGCTAGGAGGAGAAGTCTGACTTAGTTGGTTTTTAAATTATTGGGACAAAACACATGACAAAAGGATTTATTTTGTCTCATGGTTTGAGTGATCCGTCCCCTTGTGGTGAGGAGGGGAGCGGCAGGAGAATGGGATAGCTGTTTGCATCTGCAGCCCGAAAGCAGAGCCCTGCATGCCTCTGCTCAGCTGCCTTCCTCCTTTTTTCTTTTGTATTCAGCAGGTGACTCCAGGTCACAGGACTGTCCCCCCATTCAGGAAGGTTATTCCTTTTCAGTACTTACATATACTTGCAGATGTGGTTCTGAATCCAGTCAAATTGACAATGAAGATGAACCATGACAATGACACACTCACAAGGACACAGAGCTTGTCCATGCTTTATAGTCTAACGTCTGGCCTCTAGAATTTAGGGAGGACACTTCTGTGGTTTTGGTCAACCAGACTATGGGACTTTTTGACATTATATCAGGTATAATTCTGAACCAGAAATAAATTTTTATTCAGGTATAATCAGCCGTCTCTGGAGACACTTCCCCATGTCATAGTCAGAGTTTGGGATTACGAACTACCTTTGTGTAGCTAGGAAGGCTGCTAAATGTCTTGGTAGCACATAGCTGCTACCTCAGAACCAACAATTACTTAGCCTGAAATGCCACTGGTGCTCAGCATAAGGACTCTTGATGTCTCACAGGACATACTGTTCCCAGGCTCTCTTCTCTTATCCCTTGCAGACCTCCAGTGTTCTCTGTAGGTGCCAGAGGAGATTTTCTACTCATATGAGGTCGTCAGAGTTAACAATGCTGAGTTACTTGGCTCTTGCTGCTCTCCTAGTGAATTCCCAATGAACACCAAGAAAAACTAGTGGGTGCTGCATGACGTCTGTGACAGGGACTCGGGCTCCTCTGAGAGACATTCTTCCCCAGAGGGCCTATAACTTGTCCAGGTTTGCAGCCTGTGGTTGGGACTGGTATGGGTGAGGAAGAATGAGTGATGGATGGGCTGCAAGCCTCCCAGACTAGGCAAGCTGTTGGGAAGCTTTCTTTAATATCACATTTTATATACAACCATGGGTCAGGCCAGGCTATAGATGGACTATCCCTGATCACAGTACAGAGGTGTGATCAATTGTACTCAGACAGAGAGTCATCACATGATTTATTTATGCAGCAATGCAGCTCTTGGGTTCTGATGGTGAGCACAGAAGGGAAAATTTCTCTGTGTGTGCCTATATATATGTGTGTGTACATATAAGAGGGTCTCTGTGTATACATGGGTACATAGACATATAGATGCTTTGGATCATATGTATGTGGGGGTATATGTGTTTGTGACTATGGATGTGTGTATGATTGTAGTTGTGTGTGGATGCATATATTCATATGTATGTTTGTCCATTTATATGTGTACATATATGTGTGTGTATGTGGTTTGTGTATATGTGGTGTATATATGCATATGTATATATGTATGTATGACTATAACAGTGTATATATTTGTATGTCTACAGGTATGTATGTAGGTATATATAGGCATGTGGATACATTTGTTTGTATGCATGCATAAGCACACATGCTTATGTGGAAAGAATGGGTGTATGTATGTGTATAAGGGCATATGTACAGGTGTGAATGGATGCATTCATATGTTTGTCTGTATGGTAATGAATATGTATGTTCATGTATGTGTTATATTTTATGGATGTATATGCATGAATAATTGTAGTAGCATGTGAATGGATATGTGTACATTTGTGTATGAGGGTGTTCATATATATTTATGAATGTATATATGAACATTCGTGTATATGAATATACATTTATTTTAATGTATTGTGTATGTGTGCATATTGATGTGTGTATAAATGTGTATAGGCATGTGTATATGTTTGTCTGTGGATGTGGATGTGCATGCCTGTATTTAGTGTCCTGTGATCTGCCCATTTTCAGCTAAGCCTGTAATTAGCTCTTTAGAGACTAGACATAATCACTCTTTGCTTTTTCTACCTGTAAATCCTCATTTGGCTTTCAGATTCCTTGTTCATATTCCAGCTTTAAATCACAGGGAATTGGACTTTTGGTGAGTACCAAGCTATATTAACTCTGCATAGTACTGTAGGAGAGTACCTGAAGAGATTCCTAGAGTCTCTGTGTCTTGAAACACACACACACACACACACACACACACACACACACACACACACACACACACACCTTTGTCTGCATTGGAGACATTTATGAGGAATATGTTTGTACACATTTGCTAAATCCCCTTCCTACTGGAATGAGGTCCGTTCAAGGAAGTTACCAGAAGGCATCTATTGTCTCTTCCTTGTGCCTGTTGAATCCATACAGGATAACAAACTGTCACTTGTACCCAGCTGCAGAGAGTGCAGTCTCTATCACAAGTGCTTAAACTCTTAGGTTTCAGAGCCAAGTTAAGCATATGTAGCCCAGGCACATGTTGCGTCTGCACCCACAATGCCTTGTGACAGTCATGGCCTTGCTTTTGTCAGTATAGTGATGTTCAGAGAATCTAAGGTGAATGAATGATGCTCTAGTCCTTTGTTAGGACAAATGCACCTGCTTATGATGATATTATATCTAAACAAGCCCACTGGAACTTGAGATATTGCATGTATATGACATAGTAAATGAACCTAATCTGTGGAATATCAGTGTAACCCTCCTGAGGAAACAGTCCATGGAGTTGCCCTGCATTGTTTACAACTTTTTTGCTGCTGTAAGCTGCACTGGTCTGAGAGAAGATCAGAATTCACAAATACTCTGTAAGGGCAAAGTGCTTCAGTCCAAATGCGGTGAGCAGGGGATATTCTGTGCTGCATGTGTTGGTTGCTATCCTTGAGATCTCACTAGCCTGGGGAAGTTGTTTTGGGTCTATGCTCTCTGGTATAGTGGGTCAGAGTTACACAAGCCCCTGTAGTGCCTGAAATCTGGCTAGTGTGGCCAATGATTAGATCTTTTAATTTTATGTAATTATAATTAATATGAACTCTGATCTCATAACTTGAAATAAAATTTGGGTACACTGCATATTTTTATTATCCATGTAACACATTTTAAAGCATAGACAAAAGCGTACAAAGATATGTGCCAAACTGTTAATGCCTCTCAAGCTGGGATTAGAAATGCGTAAAGAGGGGATTTTAATGTCTTATCTTGCCTAATTCCAAAAAGAAAAAGAAGAAAGGAGTGGGATTAGAAACTAATCAAATCAATCAGTGAGACTAATTATATCATGGAACCAATTATGTAGAACCATGTCCTGGAATTAAAATGAAAAGGAGAGAGATGGAGAGTTGGCTGATTATCTCTGTAATCCAGGCAAGGTCCTCCCCCACTTTGCAGGGAAAGTGAACTCTGGGCCTCAGGCATCTGCTTCTTAAGACATATGCATTTGACACCTCATGACTGTTTGGACAATACTCAAAAATCTGAGTACCCTGCAGGTGGGGATCACAGAGAGAAGCAAGATGTGGAAGCAGAGATGTGTTTTACCTCCAGTCTCTAAAACCAAACCTCTATGCATAACCCTCTTTGTTGAAAGCCCTTGCAAAGCATACAGGCCCTTGCCTAGGCTGATCAACAATGGTGAAGATGTCTTTCTAATTGTCATTGAAGTGACATGTAAATGGGTAACTAAGGGTAATGTTGGCAGGCCTGTTCATGCCACATTTGGTAGCAACAGAGGGACAGAATTCTTCCTTAGGTTTTTTTTCTTTTCTTCCTTCCTTCCTTCCTTCCTTCCTTCCTTCCTTCCTTCCTTCCTTCCTTCCTTCCTTCCTTCCTCCCTCCCTCCCTCCCTCCCTCCCTCCCTCCCTCCCTCCCTCCCTCTTTCTTTCTTTCTTTCTTTCTTTCTTTCTTTCTTTCTTTCTTTCTTTCTTTCTTTCTTTCTTTCTTTCTGTCTCTCTCTCTCTCTTTCTCTCTCTTTCTTTCTTTCTTTCTTTCTTTCTTTCTTTCTTTCTTTCTTTCTTTCTTTCTTTCTTTCTTTCTTTCTTTCTTATGTATGTGTGGTATACATGTGTGGGCATGTGCATATATGTGGAATCCACAGGTTGACATGAAGTATCTTCTATCACTGTCCTCTTTCTGAACATGGAATTTACTAGACTGACTGGCCAGCAAGCTCTGGAACCCTCCTGTCTCTGCCTCCTAGTTCCAGGACTAAGGCACAAAACATTTTATTTTCTTTAAAGATGCACTCCTAAACATTAAATACTTGTGCCAAAAAGAATAAAGGGCCACTCATGAGTGACCATGTGGATTCAGGTTGGCCTGATTGACATGTCCCACTCATGAAACAGTTGCATGAACATTCAGAGTTACAGAACCAAGATGGTCAGTCATAAATGAAAGCATTTACACAGTATGTTGGTGGGGCCATGAGGTAGTTGAGTTACA
The DNA here is from genome assembly GCF_049852395.1 of Peromyscus maniculatus bairdii. Lineage (NCBI taxonomy): Eukaryota > Metazoa > Chordata > Mammalia > Rodentia > Cricetidae > Peromyscus > Peromyscus maniculatus. Next base: position 8,805,264 of record NC_134859.1, on the reverse strand, counting down.
GCAGAAGGGAAACCTCTGCTTTCAGTTTCATATGCTATCTCATGACACTTTTTGTTTTGGGGTTGGTGGAAGCTAAGCTAACACTTATCAAAAGATTTTCTAAATAAACAAGTGTAAAGTCAGATGGAAGCAAATGGCAGATGAGTACTAAGGGAAAGAATGTTAGCCCAAGGTAATTTTGACTGCCAATCTGCAATATTTCAACTTTGCACAATTAGACATTTCTAAGGAGTCAACCCATGGAATCTTCAACACAGGACTGGCTTTTATGGAACACTTCATTTCTCAGCCCCAAGGAAATCGGTAAACATGGAAGGAAGTGGAAGTGCAGGCCAGAAGACATAGAGGCGAACTCATGGGGTACAGTTAAAAACAGATAGAATTAAATCCTCTTCTAGAACAACACTGTCAAGTCCCAGGCTGTGGAGACTGCTCCCTCTGAAGTTAGCAGAGTGTTCTTTGTGCATGTCAAATCAATGTGTCCTGGCTATATCCCTGCCTTATTGTTATTACAAAGGCAGCCCTGTCATAGAACTGCAAGGGCCTCTGGGACTCAGGTCTAGTCTGGGGTCTAAACCGCACTAGGTGCTAATTTCCACAGAGTTGCAATCAAACTAGAGGTTAAATCTGACTCTGCAGCAGGGGACCACACGGGACCACAAATGGCCTGCCTTTTACGTTCCCTTCCCAGCATTGTGTAATGAATGCAGCATATGGCACATTTTAATTTCAGCAAATATTAATTTTTAATGGGAAGTATACACCTGGCTTTGTGTTGTTCCAGAATTATCACAAAGGCCAGAACTTCTTTATGTGATCCAATTGTAATTAAAGTAAAGAAACCTATATACATATTTTTGATTGAGAATGTGTAGCCCAGGTTGGCCTTAAACTCAAGATCTTCTGAATGCTAGGAATACAGGTGGACCACCATATCCAGCCACCTATGGACACAGAGTCTATGTTCAGCATGTTGCATCTTCAATGTAGTAAATTAGCAGAGTCCATGCTGTTCTTTGCCATCTGCTGATATTTCAGTATATTTCTGACCCTCTGAAAAATTATAAAATAGCTACCAGTACTGAGGGTAAATATGCACCAAGAAAAGGGAAAATTCTATTGTGTTATCATCTGGCAATTAAAAAAAATCAGTGTTTGATGATCCCCCAAGTACTTTTTTATAGCCAACAATGCCCTTAAAGTTCCAATTTTCCCCTTCCACCTCCTATGTGCTAGGCTACAGGTATATACTATCACATCCAGTTTTAAGGGACACTGGGAACTAAGTACAGAGTTTTTTTTTGCTTGCTAGGCAAGCACTCTATCATCCTGGCTACTTCCTCAGTCCTCTTCCTCTATCTAGTGCATAATATTTGAATTCATCCCATTTGTGTGCCCCTGTGGAGGACTAAGGGGGGAGAGAGGAGGGGTGGAGGGAGGAAAAACAGCAAAAACAACAAAAATAAGAATAAGAATCACACCAGGTTTCCTTTCTCAGCTACTTGTAAACACAACCCCCCTTTTTTAATGTTTTTATTAGAGAGGCGTCTGTATTCTATTTTGTAATTCATTTCCCTGAGGGAACTTTAGACCTTACAGGTCTGTTTGCAATTCCTATCAGACTGGAGGGTTGCAGAAAGAGCAGAATAATGGAAAATTCACAAGTTGCTCAATTTTGGAACACACACACACATTCCAGTTTCTTGACAATTTCTTAAGTCTGTAGACCTTGATGTTCTCATCTCATGCATTTGGTTGGAGCCTGATATTTATAACTGGCAGGTTTGATAAAATTTTAAAGAGGAAGTTGAAGCTGATGAGCAAGAGCAAATGGAAGTGTGTAGTTTGCACCTTGTAGCAGAGCATTCCAGTTTTATTTTCGCTCTCTGTATTGAGAGTATTCCTTGGAGGTGCCGGTGTTACTCAGGGCTGACTCTCATCTGTGTTGAAATGGCTTCTAGGGAGCTTTCCAGCATTCCAATTTTAGTGCAGTTGGTCATATCTGAGAATGCAAGACAGAACAGATAGCAGTTTAGAATTCATGTAAATATACATTTATACTCCACGTGTGAACTCATAATGGGTGGGATAAATCTTTTCATTTCAACCTAAGTGAAATAGGAAATAGCTTGAAAGGAGGAAGTGGGGTTGACCAAAATGTCCTCTGGATTCTCAGCACAAACTGACATAGAGAATTGCTTGAAAGTCCTATGACCAAGATCTAGCCACACAATAGGTGTTAACATTGCCATCTCAATAAATACTGACTTTATCTTAGAAAGGTTTTCCAACTTGTCTGCTTTACAGAATAATAAACATACACTAAAGTAAAGAACCAAGACAGGAGGCCTCTTGTGCCCCTCCCCACACTCTGCAATTAGGATTGCGTTTTATCTATACTTCATGTGGTGACTGCCAGGCCAAGACATGATTCACCAATTCCATCCATAAAGATCTTAGTTCTGCATCTAAGCTTGGCTGTACCCATTACTACAGCCATGAACTTGGTTCTCTAAGATGAGCATGGAGTTCATTTTCCCAGGTGTCCAAAAAATTTCAAACTTAGTTTGGTTGAATTGATAACCAGACAAGGAAAGGGGAAACAGTAGCTCCGGGTCACGCCAAGCCCTGGCAGTCCAAGAGTCCACTTATAAAATAAACACACAGACACTTATATTATTTAAACTGTTTGGCCTAATGGCTCAGGCTTCTAGCTATCTAATTCTTACTTCTTAAATTAATCCATTTCTATAAATCTGTACCTTGTCAAGTGGCTCATGGGTTACCGGCATCTTCACATGCTGCTTGTCATGGCAGCAGCTGCTGTGTCTCCCTACGCCTTCCTGTTCTCTCAATTCTCCTCTCTGTTAGTCCCGCCTATACTTCCTGCCTGGCTACTGGCCAATCAGTGTTTTATTTATTGACCAATCAGAGCAACACATTTGACATACAGACCATCCCACAGCAGGAAACGGTCAATATACCTACAGTCTCCATTGCCTTTCTCCTTATGTGCTTCCTACCACCCCCTTCCTTTCCTCCTCATTCTGCCCGGGGGTAGAACCCAGGAACGAGAAGTGGTAGGCAAGCCCTTTATCACTGTTAGCTGTACTCCAGCTCAACCCTCGCTCACATTTGTACTCTCTGTTTTTCGATGACTCAGCATTCTCTCTCTCTCTCTCTCTCTCTCTCTCTCTCTCTCTCTCTCTCTCTCTCTCTCTCTCTCTCCATTTCCCATACCCCTTTCTCTGCTGTAGGTAAAAAAGTAGTTTGATGCATCATTGATAGAACCAGTAAGACCCAATATCTACTCCGGTGCGAACACAGGCGGCAATAATATGATATTAATTCATGTGTAGGTGTGCACACAGACACACACACAGAAACACATATGAACCCATACTCATATACTATCTTTCAAAGGAAAAAAAAGCTGCAAGTTGAGAGACTTTTCCCCCAAGAACTATATTAATGTAGGTGAGCCTTACGTCATTCAAGCACTCTCCTGTAGTTGATTCCTTCCTCCTGCCTTTCTCCTGTTGGATCCTCGACCAGTCCCTACTCAGGTAGTAGTCATTTGCAGAGGGGTCTCTTTCCATCCTCATAGTTAATACTTCATGCAGACCCTAGGCTGACAGACACTCTCGACCCAGTGTCCCCTGAAATTAGAGACAGCTTGACCACAAGTGTGCATTCTGGACTACTCACCTATCAGGTAGCAAAGGGCCTTTCTTTCCTCTAAAATCTATAAAAAGGGACCCCTATTCTGCCTTAGGGGCCTGAACTCTCTTCAGATGCTCTACCATGCTGCTGTTTGCCTATACATCTGTGGTATTAATTATAAACCTTTGGCTCCAAAGGACAAAATGCCTCAGTGTTCTCTTTGAATCCCAAGTCCAATACTTTGACCTCCTCACTCTATTCCTTTGTGATACTACAGTTTGAACACAGGGTCTCTCACACACTGAGCAAACATAGGGATTCTGCAGATACTTCGAAGACATCAGAGACTGTTTAAATTAGCTACTTCTCCAGGGGATTTATTTATTTATTTATTATTTATTATTATTCATTCATTCATTCATTCATTTATTTATTTATTTTTGGTTTGGTAAATTAGAGGCTTCTGTAGTTGAAGTTTTTTTTTTGGTCCTGCCCAGCCCCACAGATCCTGTAGCTGCTTGGACCCAAGTAAACACAAAGAGGCTTTATTAATTAAAACTGCTCAGCCATTAGCTCAGGCTTAGTACTGACTAGTTCTTACACTTAGATTAGCCCATAATTTTTATTTATGTTTAGCCACGTGGCTTGGTACCTTTTCTCAGTTCTGCCTTCACATCTTGCTTCCTCTGTGTCTGTATGGTGACTCCCGACTCAGCCTTCCTGTTCCCAAAATTCTCTTCTCTATTTGTCCCACCTATACTTCCTGCCTGGCTACTGGCCAATCAGCATTTTATTTATTAACCAATCAGAGCAACACATTCACAGCATATAGAGTGATTTCCAAAGCAGGCTTCCATTGACACTATTTTTTGTCCTTCTGAAGTAAACAAGGGCATTTTACATAAAATATAGTGTTTGTAGGAAACACAGGATATATTTTTAGCACATGGCCATAATTTCTACCTAAACTTTCATTAATATAATATGTTTCATTCCAGAATGAAAAGATCGACCAGATTTTATCTGATATTCACAAAAAATGACACACTCTAATGCTCCCTTCCCAACACAGACTTGACACAAAATAGTAATGGTTTTCCATGGCAGGGATGATGAGCCATTCACCACTGATCCCACTTCCAAAGTCACCAGCTGTGGCACCACAAATTATCCAGTTGCCCTGGATACCCAAGGCAAAAGGAATAAAGTGGGAAGTACAGGGATGTGTCAATACTTCTTGCCTACACATAAGCGCACTGATGCTTATAAAAATATGTAGACCAGTTTGGTGGCAGGAAGGGCCATTTGGCTGTCTGGTTAATCATCTACCCATCCATCTACCCATCCCAATTTCACCAGTACAACTTGACAATATTTCTTCCTACCATTTACATAACCTGCAACACATTTCCTATTTAGTATATAGCCTTCAATTCTGTTTCTAGTCATAAAATAGCCACCAAAATAAGCACCAGAGGATCCTTTCATACCGTGCTCTATAGGAGCCTTTTAGAACCACTGACTTGTTTAATATCCTAGGAATTAAAGTCTTTCCTGCTGCTGTCATCATCCTCCCCCATGGGATGGTGCTGAGGCACACACACTCAATACTACACAGTGGCTCTTAGCTCTGGAAAGAACTGTCAGGAAGAGGGAGAGCTGGAATCTGACTCATGGTCCAGTGGAGTTTAAAAATGCTAATCTAGTCTCTTAGAGCTCTGTAGTGGGTAGCCATTCCAGCTTGGATCTGGAAGTTCCAAACCCCATTGAGACTCTGGCAACTGTCACACCTATGAGGCAGGGCCAGGGAGGTGCCTGGAGACCCGAGATCTGGATGGGCGAGCATGCTCTCTGTGCCGGGATCCTGAACGGTGGAGGTGGACCGAGCAGAGCTCCAGAGAACACCGCTGGACTGCGATACACCTTCCCCATACCCTGCAACCTACCTTTCCCTTTTTGTAAGTAACCCACTAAATAAATCTTCCTTTTAACTAAGTGGAGTGGCCTTAATAATTTCACCAATAGAGCTTGCCAAAAACCTAGGTTTTAAGGAGACTCATGTATATGCCTCTGACTTCCCAGCTACCTAACAGTCTATCCTTCCCAATGGGTAACATCCAGACAGTTTCCTGGAACCTCAGGGGAAACACGTGGTACCCCAACCTGACCTGCCTTGGGCACTATGGAAAAACTCTGTGGTTTGGATCTCCCAAATGATCAGGTTCCAGTTGCACATTCCTTATAATGTTGACCTATCGATGGGAAGGGATATGTCAATAAAGGATCAAAATATGACCCTATCAGTCAAGGGTTATCCTAAGCATTAGCTATAACCCTTTTTCCTCTTTTTTATTTTTATTTTTAGCAGGGTCTTATAGAGCACAGACTGGCCTCCAAGTCACTATATAGACAAAGAAGGCCTTAGTTTTTTTTTTTAAATTCTCTTTCTTTTATCTCCTAATATTGATATTACAGGTGTATACTACTACATCTAGAACTGAACTCATGTGTTATATAGACACTCTACCAACTGAGCTGCATCCCTAGCCATCCCTGCCCATACTTAAGAGACTCATGCTGTATGGCCCCAAGATAATGGGGTCTTTTGTTGACCCAAACACCATCATCCTTGTTCTGCTCTTGAACTTAAAACTTAAAAGTTTTCCAAGAAACAAATAGAAACAAGAATAACAATAGCAGAAGAAACAATGGAAAAAAATTGCAAGTGCTTAGTGGAATCAAGGAAAGGCAATGTAAGACCTGCAAGACTACACCTTTGAAGGGTTAGTGTTGGAGCCCCCAGCTCCTCTAACAGTATCCATGTGAGCCAGAAAGTCTCTACAGAGAGATACACTAGATGCCCACTCTCCTGGCAATCATGGACATGATGAGTCTGTGCTCACCTATGACTGATAGGGTTGCCTAGGTATCCTATAAACCATGGAGTGCACGTCTAGCACCATGGAGTGCATGCCCAGCACTTTCCTAAGGCTGGTGGCAATATGGTTATTGGATAAAGACCAGTGGAAGTGGACATGATGCTATGGTGAGGATCATTGTCAGCATCAACTAATTGGAAAGGATATTGATTAGAGGACAACATGTTTCATGCCAGAGAAAAGGAAAGTGCTTGGCCATTGGTTCCTTTTCCTAAAGTGGCTTTTAGACTCTGAGGGACCTAAACTCATGGTATGGAAAGATGTCTTCTGTCTGGCTACAACTGTTCTGCTTTGGGAAACGGTGGACAGTTCTAAACATATCCATGGGATGCAGGCACCAGTGTGTTTCCATCAAAGTGCAGTGATCTGCTGCCTCCTTACAGTGGTCCCCAGGACACTGATAAGGTACACAGAGTTGAGTTCATGTGTGTCTTGTCAGAGAGATGCAAGCAGGATAGGTAGGACAGTGTTCTCTGCAGCACTTTCTTACCTGGTCAGTCCATTCCACAACTGGAAATAGACAAGCAAGTGGTTGTTCCTATTACTTTCAGTTATTCATCAGTAACAGCACATAAAGTTCATTCAACTGGGGATTTTATGCATAAACAGCAAGATGATAGCCAAGTCTGCAACAGAACTAATGCCCTGTACTTGGAAATCTTAATTTATTGTCTTCCTTGTCACGTTCATATGTGTGAACTGTGTGTTAGAGCTTTAGGGTAAAATAACAAACAAACAAAATCCCATGCTCTGGATAAGAGAAAATATGTGCAAATGTCATGCACTGCTACCTTTTTTAACCATAATGCTAAATGTGTGATGCATCATAGTCTATTTTTACCATCCCTGGAAATCCCACAGCCCATGTGTTATAGCTGCCATATGACATCACAAAAGAGATTGTATGCCAGAGTGAATGCAGACCACTGGATGCCACAGAGTACTCTGGATTGAAGAGCAAACTCTTAAGTGTGTTAGTTCTTTTCAACCCTCGTGGGTTGTATGATTTAGTCTTCCCCAGTAAGGCCTCAACTTCATCCAGTGCTGTTAACATGGAGTAACATTTCTGTCATCCTATCAGGTTCACAAAAGATAGATGGGATAGTACAAAGCCCTAACACCCAGCCCACTGTTACTAAACAAATGGGGAAAATAAGTTAGGAAGGTCAGCTGTGATGAGCTGCTCTGGTCTGAGCAGGATTTGCCGAATCCTCAGTCATTTCTACTTGCAGAAGATCCCCTGTATGTACAGTAGAAGCCATTGAGCATCTGGTCAGTGATTGTTACTCTCTCTCTGAAAAAGTCTCCTCTACTATGGCCAAAGGAAGCCCTTGTGATATCTGCAGATGCTTCTGTGGTGTTGCACGGGTATGCCCAGTGCCATTTTTGTATCTTACATGATGATTCCCAGTTACTGCCAGACTGAAAACAAGTTACCTATTGTGGTTTGGATGCGAAGTGTGCTTCCATAGGTTTATGTGTTTGACCATGTCATCCCCAGCCAGGGGCACAATTTTAGAAAGTGGTGGAACTTTTAGGAGGTGGAGCCTAGCTAGAGGAAGAGAGTCACTGATGGAAGGACTTGAAGTTTTATAGCCCCACCCTACTTCTCCATCTACTTTCTGCATTCCTGATATAATTCAACAATGCTCTCATCATTCTTGCTTTATCTTCTTGAATTATGAGTCAATATAAAACAGTCTTCCCGTAAGCTGTTTCTAGTCAGGTATTTGGTCATAACAACTAGAAAGTATCACATTTGCCTTATGGAAGTATGGGTTTTATGAAATGGCATAGGGTATCCTATTGGACAATCTCCCTGGATTATGCTTTTGGTAATGAATGTCCACATGACCACTGTGTGTGTATTGTTTTCACAAGGCAGAATGTGAGGTTGAAGACTGTAAGCCATGGAATGAAAGAAATACTAGCATGTCTTTTTCTGCTTTGTCCTTGCTGGTTTCATGAAGTAAGATGGTCTTATGAGGAGTGATGTCAGAATAACTATCTTGAGCCCACAGACATAAAAATTACAATATTCAGAGGTTTTATGAATTGTTCACTTCAGTTTTGTCTTCTAAGGACAAAAGACCTAAAAGATGTCCAATATAAAGGAAACGTTAGGAATAGCCAGTCCTATCACTGCAAATACTACCTGCATTATCTATGAAGTCAAATTATTAAAGCAGTACAGCTCGTCTTACATTTAAGATTGCTCATTGTGAGGAACTAAGGAGCTTGTGTGTTCAAGGCAAGCATCCTACCACTATGTCCTCAACTTTTTTTTTTCTGTTCTTGAGACAGCAAATAAAGTAGATAGGCCCTTGGCCCAAACCAAAAGACTCAGTGAACAGAATTGTAAATGAATAGGAAAGCATTTCAAGACAACAAAGTATTCTATGGGAATATTTTAAAAACATGTACGCCATTTATTTAGAAAATCTAAAAGAAATGAAGTTTCTAGATTTACCTAAACTACCTAAGTTAAAACAAGCAGAGATCAACAACGTGAACAGACACAAACAAGGAGACTGAAAGGAATAAATGACATTCCAACAACAAAAAGAAAGAAAAAAACACACAAAGGGAAAGAAAGGAAGAAAGACAAAAGCTGAAGTCTAGATGGACTCACAGCAATATTCTACCAAACTTTCAAAGAGCTACAACCAAGAAATTTTAAATTATTTTTTTAAAATAGAAACAGAAAGAACACTTTGAAATTCCTTCTAGAAAGCTAAAATTACTTTAGCACCCAAACCATGTAAATACACACACACACACACACACACACACACACACACACACACACACACACACACAAATATCCAAGTAAACAACAACAATAAAAAGAAAACTTCAGGCCAATATCCTCAAAGAATATAGATGCAAAGATCCTCAATAAATGCCTGCAGGCTAAGTGCAGACATATATGATTTATTTGATTACTAATATTGTTTTATTTGGATTTGCTTCATGATCATGTACTATTTAAGGCTTGCCTGTCTTTCCCATGCCTCTGGATATTTGTTCTACAGTGCTTCATCCCGTGTGGAGTTCCTACTGTTTTCTAAAGCCACATAGGTGGAGTTAAAGAGTGGACTGGGGGCCGGGCGGTGGTGGCGCACGCCTTTAATCCCAGCACTCGGGAGGCAGAGCCAGGTGGATCTCTGTGAGTTCGAGGCCAGCCTGGACTACCAAGTGAGTCCCAGGAAAGGCGCAAAGCTACACAGAGAAACCCTGTCTCGAAAAACAAAAAAAAAAAAAAAAAACAAAAACAAAAAAACAAAAAAAAAGAGTGGACTGGGGAGGTATTTGTAGCTGACATGTGTTGATGGTCATTTCTGATTTTCATAGCTTATGTTCTAGGAGGCTCATGCCATTTAAAGAAGAGATGATGATCTCTTCTTTTGGTGTAGCAAAGAATGTTTTATTTCATAATTGTATACTGGGGAAAGAGAATTCTATATGTCTAGTCATCCACTCATCTATCAATCAAGTCTATCTGTTTTCTGTTTCTATCTCTCTCTGTCATCTGTCTGTCTGTCTGTCATTCTATCTATCTATCTATCTATCTATCTATCTATCTATCTATCTATCTATCTATCTATATCTTCTATCATCTATCATGTATCTGTCTGTCTATCTATCTGCCTTTATCTTATTGGGTCTAAAAGTTCCCAATCTTGCTTTCTGTATGCATGGACTGCAGTTCTCACTCTCTAGTTGCCCTGGACTCCCTGGAGCCCCTGCCTTCTCAGTACTGCCTCAGGACTCAGCTTAAGCCCCTTCCCTGGAGTTAGTGCTCTGTTCTGATGATTTGGTCATGCTTATAGCAGACATTCTATTTCTGGAGTGAATTTTGTACAGTCTTAATTTTCAGCGTCTCTTCTCAGACCTTCCCTTATTCCCAAAGCTTGGGGTGACCAGCATTGAAGTAATTTGGCTAGAAGGTGGTGCTTGTTTTGAAATTGAAGTAGTTTCCTGCTTTTCTCATTTGTGTGTGTGTGTGTGTGTGTGTGTATGTGTGTGTGTGTGTGTGTGTGTGTGTGTGTGTGTGTGAGAGAGAGAGAGAGAGAGAGAGAGAGAGAGAGAGATTTGGCTTCACAGTATTCTTCAAAACCAGGGCACTTATATGAAAGTTTTTCTTTCCTATTTCCATAGAATTTAAAGAAATCCCTGGAAAAACATAATACAAATAGCTGACCTTACTCAACTAAACAGACACTGTTTGTATTTTAATGAATCAATTATGTAGTTACTTACTGATTATTTAAAATTAGCCTTTTTTTGTAAAATTCTTTCTTTTCCAAGCAGGATTGGCTGCCTGGTATTCACAGCCCTATGCAAAATAAAAGTTCAGAAACCCCCGCTTAAAATGATAAAGTAGCTTAAGCCAGCAAAAGCAAATATCAAACTGAGTGTGTCTGTTTTCTGAGTATGGGGTTCCTTGTGAGCACAAAGCCAAATGCCCATGACTTTGGCCCCAATTGAGTGCTGTGTATGTGTAAAGTGACTTTTGGTCAACAACTTTTGAAGTAATTAACTCTCTGGGAGAGAAGGACAGAGCTGAGCAGAGGGAGAGGGGTCAGAGGTGGTGTGCTACCGTGCTGCTTCAGAGAGCAGCTTAGGGGCCTCAAGTTCCAGGTGTCATTGCCATTGATTGACTATGATTCTTGAGAAAACCATTTTCCCACTGTGGCATTCTGTTTCCTAACAAAAAGGCAAGATTTTTACTTTGAACTGTTTTTGAAACTTGTATACACTTCCCACTGCTGATACTTACATACACAGCCATAACATTAAGCATATCACATGAGGAAAAATGAGACCCCAGAACTTAAAAACTCTGCTTTTTTGCATTATTTCTCATTAAGGTGGATGATTTATTGCCCCAAATCAATCCCAAAGCATTCTTAATGAAATCTAAGAGCAGGTGATTGTGAGGCATGGTCAAAATCATTAGAGTGATATAACACACCTCTGATGTGAGAAAAGAGACTCAGAGTGATACTTAAGACAGCATTTTATGATTGTGGTCCTGCAGATATGGATTTGCCTCTAAAAGTGCTCCCTGCTCTTCCAGGGGACTTGAGTTTGGTCTGAGCACGCACATCAAGGTAGTTCACAGCTACTGTTTAATTCTAGGTTTGTTGGATCCAGAATCCTCTTCTGGCCTCCATGAGTAACTGTGCACATGTGGCATACATTCCCAGAACACACACACACACACACACACACACACACAGAGAGAGAGAGAGAGAGAGAGAGAGAGAGAGAGAGAGAGAGAGAGAGAATACAAGCAAAAAGCAAAAGAAAAGTATGCATATTTATATAGATTATAACTGTATCTCTTTAAATTTAGGAAAGAGGGAAGGCGTTTAATATATATTTAGAAGTTTTTTTTTTTGTGGGGGTGGGGTTGAGACAGGGTTTCTCTGTGTAGCTTTGTGCCTTTCCTGGTTCTCGCTCTGTAGACCAGGCTGGCCTCAAACTCACAAAGATCTGCCTGCTTCTGCCTCCCGAGTGCTGGGATTAAAGGTGTGTGCCACCACTGCCCCACTTAGAAATTTTTAACATATATTTAAAAGTTAACTTGATCAATATCTCCAAACTTGTTGGTGAGCTTAATGTCCTATTCTTATGTGAATAGAGTTTACTAGAAAATAGCTCAGGACAGAAAAGCTAAGGACATTTTTATCTATTTTTTAAGTATAATGCAGTCCTGAACTGAAAGGCACTTATATATTGATGCATTTTGAAGAAGCACTGGTGGAGTCTACATAGTTCCTGCTCACTTTCTCACACAGGTCCACCAATACAAATGAAGGATAGGAGAGCTGGGATGACTCAATCGTGATTGGGTGGTTTTAGAGCATAGCTCATTGGTCAGGTCTGGGTAGCAAATAAGTGTTTCTGGGAGCTGACTACCTAGATAATTGAAACAGATATGTGTCCTGGCAAGAGCCAAGGTGAAGTTCATGGCTCTCCCAGAAACACAGAGTATATCTATGCGGACTCATTCCACACCCTACCCCTGGCTGCATGCTTCCCGTGAGCCTGCTTATACATGGGGACCATTCTTGGAGATTCGGCTTTGTTTAAGGTTCGTATTTCTTCTCTGCCACCCTTCTTGCTTAAAGTTTCCAAATTGCCATGTCCTCATCTACACTCGGTGTCATCCAGTATCTAGTCACCTAGCACTAAGTCAGGCGTGGAAAGAACCTCCTGTAATGATGCTATCTATGGAAACTGGATGTCAAGTCTTCACGACTCTGGATGTTCATGTCTGCCATGTCTGACATTCTACAAAATTCAAAATAAACTGTTCTTGAAGGGAATAAAAATAGGCATGGTGGTGCGGTACATCTGTTAACCAGGGCTTTGGATGTAACCTGCCAGATCTCCCAACAATCCAAGTACAGCTGCACAATACAATTACTCTAGTCAGATATGTTTATTAGTCCTTTAAAGACTACAGCATATAAAATGGCACTGTGTTTCGGAAGCCCAAACTGTGCTCTGTACAATAAGTTATTATGTATAATTTTAAGGAAATCTAACTCAAACAATAAGAATGAATCTTTAGTCCCTCTTTTAGGGAGACTTACATTAGCCTCTTTTAGTCATCACTGTAGAGTGAACACAGGACCTTCCTCTGTTAGGCAACTGTTCTACCCCCGTGCTAAATCCTCAGCCCTTACACAGGACTGTAACATGGGATTGATACTAGTGAACCTGAATCTTCCTTCCCAATTTGATTTTTTTTTAAATTTACATTAATAGGACTCTATAAATTTTCTCTAGGATGATTTGACATCCTGTTATTATAATAAACCTTAGTGGAGGAAATGGTTTATGTGGCTTACACTCCCAGGTCACAGTCCATTAATGAGGGAAGTCAGGAAAGGAATTCAAACAAGAACTGAAGCATGAAGTTCAGAGAAATACTCTTGTTGGCTCATTTCCATGCTTAATTAGTTTTTTTTATATAGCCCACCCTCACCTGTCTAGGGAATGGTGCTGCCCACAGTGGGCACAGCCTCCTATATCAATTAATAATCAAGAGAGTTTCCCACACAGACATTTCCATGGGTCAACCTGATCTGGGCAATCCCTCAGTTGAAACTCCCTTCTCAGTAGATTTTAGGCTGTGTCAGGTTGTCAGTTAAAGTTAGCCAGTATATTTTCCCACCCAGTCTGAAGCCAGAAGCTCTAGACACAGTGTTCTTTTGCCAATATCTTGGTGGCCATTGTGAGCATCCCAGAGTGACTTGAGTGACCTTTAGGTCTTATCATCTATGAGCATTTCTCTTCCCTGCTATCAGCCTGCTTACAGTTTTAAAGCTCAGAGTTTTCTACCTAATGCAAACATGTTTATTTTATATAAGATAAAATAGACTTACTTATCCCAAGATAAGTCTGCAGCTAGAGAGATCTGAAATGAAAGCAGCTTGCTCTGGAGGGATGACGACAACACATTGGCTTTTCATCTGCTAGACGATAGCAAACTAAAATAAGACAGTAACAGACTCCACTGTGTGTTTTAGATTGTGCTTTTGTTTGTTTTCCTCACCTACGTAGGGCATGTTGTATTGGAATGGGGGACTTCTATACCTGATGGAAAGGATTTTTTTTTTAATTATAAAATACATCTGCCCCTCTTGAGCAATAATAGTCCAGGGGAGCAATCACATATCAAAATAAAAACAAGAGGGTAGTAATATAGCAAGCATGGCATGATTCAATAACTCTACAAGATTGCTTTATTAGTTAGGTAATGAAGCATGTGGGGAATTTCTACCAAACATGACTCAACATACCGCCAACTAACATTTGAAATAACTGAACGAGTTTAGGAAGCATGGAATGAGGTGAACTGTTAAATTACTACTAGATTGGAAAATGTCCCCAAGGTTCTTCCTATCACTTCCTGGACAGCTTGACCCAGGGTTCTTGGGAAAATGCCAGAAGACATTTAGTTCTTCAAAAAGTGCTTCATATTGAGCCACATTCTGTTGCTGCTTAATGGGACAGCATCCAGGCCCCAAAGAATTCCCACCTAAAGGAGATTATCATTCTTAGCTGTATAATTTTAAAATAAATGTTTAGTTACTGAGATTTTCTCTTATGTTCAGATTTTCCTCAGGTGTGGTGGGGGAGGATTGGGAAGAGCAGTTTCCCTGGTGTCTCTATGCAGTTTTCCATGAAGACTACATGTGGTCATTTTATAAGCTCCCACTTATTCTAAGTGATTTGTATCTGATCATTTGCATAGACTGTTCCTCAGAACACTGGTTGCAGTCAGTGACCTATATATAAATCACAGAGTATTCTCTGGGTACTTGATGTAGGTGGGAGAAAAGCCTTTTCCATTCATAGTTCCAATTTGTACATTCCAGAATATTTGTTGTGTTTCATAATAGCAACTTGGATTGGTGTTTCTTTATATGGATGGGTGCTAGTAAAGAAAAATATGTTTAGTACTATTATCTTCAATCCTGGGAAAGACGTAGAGGTTTATGACGAGCCCAACAATTCCAATTGTCTGATGATGTTCTTGAACTGTATTGGTGTCTGTGTTTATTACACATGGCCTCCTAAGCTTAAATAGTCAAACTTGTTTCAAAAGGAGCCATATGACATGAAAGTCTAAAACCATAAGCTCCAGAACCACCCTTCTGTAGTATCTCTTGGTTCATATCTAACTAGTAGTGGATTGACTTTGAGATGTAATCCTTCATTTTCTGTGCCTTTGTTTCTCTATCTATAAAGTGGAGGTGGTGGAGATGGTACTCATGGTAGTAATGGTGATGATGTGGCAGTGGTGATGATGGTTCTTAGGATAATGGTGTTGGTGATAATGATGCTGCTGCTTGTGCAGCAGCTGCTGGTGTTGGTGATGACAATGTGATGGCAGTGATTGTTATGATTATGTAATGATGGAGATGATGTTTATGATATGTAATGGTAATGATGATATTGATGATATCAATAACACATAACTCACAGAGATGTAAGAAAGACTGAATTATCTATTGCATCTTTACACAGCCCTTGAAACATATTATGCACTTAATAAATATTATTTCTCATTATGAACAAATTCAATACAAACAGATTTCTGTTCTTAGGTCACATCCCAAAGAACCACTGTGTGTATTTGTCCTAGTGAAAATAGATCATAGTTCCTACTACATATTTCTTGAATCATTGATGAACTCTAAAAGGTTAAAGTTTGAGAACTCATGAACTAGGGCAAAGGTGAAGAACATTCTGAGGCACAGAAGTATGGGAGTTATCTCCAGGTGGTCCTGCATAATAGATCACAAGCTACAGAGAGTTCTATATTGCTTAATTCAGAATCACAGGGAGATGAAACGCTCCTTAATTCTGAAGCAGTAACAACTCCAGACCCCTGATGCTTAAGTGGGAAGCCCAGATAACACCCCTAATTCCAACTGCAGCCACCCTAACAGAGATAACAGCTGTCTCCGCTCAATGACACATCTATCTGTTCTTTGTTGAGTAGTGTTTTGCATTGCTTTGCCCAGAACAAATGAGCTATTTTGGCTTTAATTTTGTACTTTTAACTAATTAAATTGTATATGTGAGCTAAAATATTTATATGCCCAAGATAATGAAAATAACCCATGATAAATGGAACCAATGTAGGAAGTGGAAAGTAGATTTGAGAATACCATAGTTTATTGAGCATCTGTGATTGGATTGTGTTCCCTAGTATGCTTTGGGGACTGTAATTCAATCTGTTGTTGGAGTTGATGGCTCTTCTCTTGAGTGGAGGTTTAGAGAGAAGAAAAAAAAGAATTCTTTAACTTTCTACCTCAAATTTCTCCACAAATCACCATCCATTGTCCATTAAATTGTAGGTTGGGAAGAGGTATTTTGCTTAGGAAAAGGAAGAGCTGCTTTGGATGTGATTCTTATGTGTTGGATGTGATTCTTATGTGAGTGAGTGGTGGGCAGAGAATGGCTGACAGGCTCATGAATAATCACAGTGGAGCATGTGAGTGTGAGGATGATGGGGGTTGACTCATCATCCTTGTTTCCAGATTCAGCATTTAGCATTGAAAAATCAGCATCCACACGATGAGGGAATGTCTTTCTGTATGCTGTGAATATATGTTGCTCTGATCAGTTGATAAATAAAACCATTTGGCCTATGGCAAGGCAGCTTAGAGGCAGGCAGGAAATCCAAACAGATAGACAGGAAGAGAAAGGAGAGGCAGAGGAGACACCAGTGAGCCGTGCAAGGAGCAACATGTAATGGGACGAAGGCAAAGCCATGGAACATGTGGCAATGCATAGATTGATAGCTATGGGCTAATTTAAGACATAAGAACTAGCTAGCAAGAAGCCTGCCATGAGCATAGTTTAAAAATAATATTAGCTTCTGTGTGTTTACTTGGGGGACACAAGTGGGAGAGATTTGTCCTGACTGCCAGCAGGCCGAGACACAGGAAATCTTCCAACTACATCCATGAAATACATTGGACCTGAGAAAATCAGAAGGATTGATCAACCCACAAATCAGAGTGTATGTAGCCAGTTAAGGAAGTAGATTGCTGACGCTAGCACAGGTTTTGTGTTTGTGTAACCTAACCTTCCATTAAGTCCGAAATGTGATCTGAGATTGTACAAAATGCCTTCCAGAGACCTCACCTTAAGTAACCAGCTTCAAAAGGGCACAGGCAATAGTTCACAAGGTTGGCAATGACCCAACCTAGGGTCCTTCCACCCTGCTAGTTCTAGTTCTTTGTCTTGTACACAGGCCCCAGAGTTGGCCTGTGGACCACTTCTCTTTGCATACAGTAGTATCACTCTTCCCTTTTAGACAGTGACTAAGAAGTAAGGGTCTCCAAATACCAGTGGGAACAAAAGTCACTTTGCAAATAAATCTCAAGAAAGTGACTGGGTATGAGCTGAATGGCAGATAGAGAGCTTGCCCATCACCTTCTGGTTATTTTACTCTGAGCTTGGTGGCTATTTGATTTCATCAAGGAGAAGTCTTGCAAACATATTCCCACCATTGTGGCTCCTGGCTGAGTGTCCTCTGTGGATATCTGACAACAGCATAGGTTGTCAATAAATATTTGTCAGAAAGAAGTGGAGGATTCATAAAAAGCAATGCTCAGACATTTACACATGCAGGATTCGGGGGAAGAGTGTGTTGAAAAGGTAGAATCAAATTCAGCCTTTGCCTGATACCAAACATCATTTCTGTTTGTTTGTTCAATGTGCAGAGAATTTGATCTGTGCCTCATGCAGGCTAGGCAAAAGTTCTGCTGCTAACCTACATCCCCAGCCCTTACGCATTTCTAATAGGAACTCCTGTGATGATGACATCATAGTGCACCATTTACATGGCAGAAGTATAAAACAAACATGCAGAAAATGTGAAGCTCCATTTTTTTCTTATGCATTCTACCATGTTATTAAATGACTAGGAAGCCACTTTACCACTGAGAACAGAGAGATTACACTCGAAAAGAGACAAACCCTTCAAAGTCTCTGCTCCTGGCCAGACTTCTGTATTTAAGTTATGGTTGCTTCTGTCCTTTCCTTGGCCCCTTACTTTGGAGGAACTGTACAAAACAAGGTAAACATGGGAAACAGAAGCAGATGTGGCCCAGTGGCTACCAAATAAGAGCCAGCCCAGATAACTAAGTGATGTTTTGTTATGTGCACATGGAAGTGAATCCACTTTACGTTTAGGATGCAGTGGAGGAAAGCCCATGATTAGAGAGTGGGGTGGTGGAGCAAAGGGTCTCTTCAGTATCCACTGTGAGCTGAAAGAGGTCTGAGTATGATCCTTTGGGAATTTCCTTTTTTGGCTATTATAGTTAATTTTTAACAGTTAACTTTGGGGAATTATGCTGGCTGAGGTTTTGTTTTCTTTTTTTAGTTCTATTAACACCTTTCCTCGTTGTCATTCAAATATGTGCATATTAAGAGTTATCAGGCTAGTGAAGGAAAAAGTTGAATTAGACTTGCAGAGACTGGGTATGAATTTTTTTTAATTATGCTAAGTTGTCTCTCTTTCCAGGATTGAACAAAAAGGAATTTAAGATTCCTTTTATGCCTTATATTAAAGGGAAGAGATGTCTTTTCAATCGAAGGTTTTGATTTTTCCCTTTCAAATATGTTCTGAAAATGTTTTAGTTACCTCGTTAGGGAAAAGGATGCGGTCAATTCTTTTGTACTAAAAATTAGTGTATTCCACTGGGACCTCAGTGTCAAGTCCTTGGTCAACTACTTTCCTAGAATGGGCAATGCCTTAGGTTCAATTCAGCAGGACTTAAACCAAGTATCCTTACACATGTCTGTAGTCTCAGTACTCAGGAAGTTGAAGCAGGAGGATCACAAGTTCAAGGTCATAGTTTGTCACACAGAAGGTTTGAGACCAGCTGAGCTACATGAGACTCTGTTTTAAAAGGAAAGAGAAAAGGACCATCTTCTTGGGCTGGACTTGGAGGTATACAACCTTAATTCCAGCTGTGAGGGGCCAGTATTTGTGAGTTTGATGCTACCTTAGTCTATAGAGTGAATTCCAGCTAGCCAGGGTGATATAGTGAGACCCTATGTCAAAAAATTTTTAACATGTGTATGTGTGTGAGATGGACAGACAGGCAAAGAATTTAGACAGAAAGTTTAACTTCTTCTGCAACCTACCCTATGTACATCTTCTGAATTAGACCTTACCTTGATTGTGTTTTCATTTTATTTTGAAATTAAAATGATTACTTCATAACCACTTCCATTTCTTCCCTCTAGCCCTCCCTATGGCTTCTTTTTCTTTGTTATTTTTACATGCACATACACACATATGCATGTGTGCACATGCATATGTAAATACAACCTACTGAATCTGTTTTGTGTTGTTTATATGTATATGATTTCAGGGCTGATCACTTGGTATTGGGTAACCAAATAGGTGCTCATTCCTGAAGAAGACTACTTTTTTCTCGTTCTCAGCATTCCATTGTGGCTGTAGCACTTTGTCTGTAGGTGGGGCCCTGTGAGATTTCCCCTTCTGCATGACAATTGGTGATATTCTTATTCCATTTTTGTTTAGGAAACAAAACATAGTATCACAGTGGCATTTCCCTGTCATTTCTAGGTGATACAGTCTCACAGCAGACTTTCTGGTCCTCTTGCTTTTATAATCTTTAAAACACCAATGGAAAAAAATTATTTAAAAAAAAAAAGTTCCCTGGATCTCATTGCCTATTAATTTGCTGTCACCTCTCTGCCCAAAATAAAGCTGTGATTCTGGGACAGTCCTAGGTACCAGGGTATCTTGGATTCCTTTGTCATAGGAAACAGCAAACTGTCCAGAAGTGTCTTTTTCAGGCTTACAGAGTCTGTTCTGTAGGAACAGAGAAACACTGTCCTCCTAGGGAAGGAAAAAGGTAAGAGAAATTTTCTGGATTGTATTACACAGCATATGAAACATATCTTACCACTTTTGGACTATTGAAGTAGTGGATTCCCATGGTAGTTTGTGTATAATCTTTATTAATCATCTTGGCAAAACAAACACAGTAATTTTTATTTTCTTAAGTTACTTGTGAGAGTAAGTTATTAAAAGGACAAGGAGATAAGATTCTTATCACAGTGGGACATCAACCTTAGACTATTTCCCCATGGCCCATTCTCCACACAGAGAGGCAGATGCTCTACCAGACAAGGAATAGAGATCTTAAATTCACGGTGCTTATGAGTCCCTCTCAGTGTGCATTGTTTCTGAGAGTAGTGGAATTCTTGTGCTAGCAAAGTCCATCACGCGGTTGTTCTGGGAGAATCTAAGGTTCCATTTGGGATTTCCCACAATCAACCCCTCTTATAGTGTGAAACCACAGTCAGCTCTAGAGTGCCACTGCATTATAAGCTGGGATTGCATTATGTAGATCTGGGGTGCTGGCTAGACGTTTCATGAAGGTAAAGACAAATGGAAGCTACAAAGATTTTTTTAATTAATTTATTTTTGTTTTATGTGCATTGGTGTTTTGCCTGCATGCATGTCTGTGTGAGGATGCCAGATCCCCTGGAACTGGAGCTACAGACAGGTGTGAGCTGCCATGTGGGTGCTGAGAATTGAACCCGGGTCCTTTGGAAGAACAGCCAGTGCTCTTAACCACTGAGTCGTCTCTCCAGCCCCCACTATAAAGATCTTAGAGCAGTGGTTCTCAACCTGTGGATTATGACCCATTTAGTGGTCGAAGGACCCTTTCACAGGGGTTGCCTAAGACTACTGGAAAACACAGATATTTACATTAATAACATTAGCAAAATTACATTTATGAAGTACAACAACAATAATTTTAAGGTTGGGGTCACCACAACATCAGGAACTGTATTAGGGTCTAATACATTAGCATTAGGAAGTTTGAGAACTATTTCCCTAATATACTTTCATGCAGTAATCTCTACAATCAGAGGCCAAGGGTATGTCTTATCTAATACCCCTGCTATTGGATGATTAGGAAGCTGCATTAGGCAAAAATGATGCAAGTTCTTTCCTTCACAGAAGTTAAATGCTAATAGATGACATATGTCACATCTAGCCCTACCTAGTTAAGGAAAACATAGTTCTTAGTAGATGGCAGTCTGCACAGATGACATGTTCCCTCCAGTGGAAACACTCAGGTCAAAAGCTTAGGTACATTAATAGCCTTCCTGTTACAGATAAATAATTGTAAATTTGACTAAATATTGCATGTAGTTGCTGTAAAAATTGGGAAGATTAATTAGATTAATACTATCAGATCCTCATGATGTATTCTTTCATTAGAATGTCAATAATGAGAATAAATTATTCATTCGAAAAGCCAGATTCCTAAAGAATGGGTGTCCTGACCTTGCACATGGATTAGGACTGCATGCTGTGTTGGGGGCTCTAGAAAATCTATAGAATTGGAGGCAGGGTGACCAAGGCCATTCGCTTTGGGACTGCCACATGTATGTTTGTCACTATGACTTCTGGTAGATAAATTGTAAGTGCTATAGTTGTGTCCTTCCTTTTCCATTTCATCTCCCAAGTGACCATCTGTCCCAGAAGTGAGGTCTGAGTAGAAATGAAAAATCAGAAGACAGGGCCAGTAACTTCTTTTCTTCTTTGCTTTCATCTCAACATTTTATCATAAAATTTTCCTAGCAAAAAAAAAAATTGAGAGAGGGAAATGAATGTACCTCAGTGGTAGAGTGCTTGCCTATTATGTGTAAGACCCAAGGTGCTATCCCAAGTTGTTGGGATTGAATTGGGTAGTGAACACCTGTGTGTCCTCCATGATTAATATTTTACTGTTTACATTTTGTCACACTATCTGATAGCCCTTCATCTATCATCCACCTATTATTTTGATACATGTCAAAATTGAAGACATTGATTCTTCAGATAAATATAGTATGCATGGTAGCACATGCCTAAATCCTAGCACTGCAGAAGTTGAGACAAAGGATCAGGAGTTCAAGGCAAGCTTTTTCTACATAATGAGTTCAAACTCAATCTGGAATACATAAGGTTCTGTTTCAGGAAGAACAAGATAAAGACAAACAAATACCCCCAAAGAAATCATCTGATAATTAAGAGACAGACAAATAATCCCTGGATATCACTTCATAGAATCTTATGAGAACAGAAATCAGTTTGTAATGGATGCTAAAGCAACCTTTAACATCATCTTTTTCCATCTGGTCTACCTTTTACAGCTTCTAAATAATTCACACTGTTCTATTCAGTCATGTATTCCCTACTTTGTCAGCTGTCAAGTTTCCAAATATGCAAGTCACCCAAAGTTCTTTTTGCCATTGTACCTATCTTCTATCTATCTACCTTTTACCTTGATTGCAGTATTTAGCTCTTCCCAGAATATTTTTGGTTCTAATATTTTTGTTCTTTGCTTATCTTGAATTGTAATATTTCAGTGAGCAAACCTGAAAAATATTGGCTCTTGCAGTAATGACTTTGCCCTAGTGTGTGTATGTGTTGGGGGGGGGGTCTATATGTGTATGTACTTGTGTTGTGTATGCACCTGGAGGCCGGAGTATTTTTCTCAGCCACTTTTTACCTTAATTTTTTTGAGCTAAGGTTTTCTATGCCTGAACAAGGTGATCACCCATTTGGCTAGACTGCCTGGCCAGGGAGCTCCAGGGATATGCTCTGATTCTGCTTTTCCAGAGCTGGGACTACAGACATATAACATCACACTTGACATTTACATGTGTGGTGGGAATTTAATTTCATGTTCATGCTTCTGCAGCAAGCTATTTATTGATTGATCTGTATCCCCACCCCAAACCGTAGTCCCATCCTCATGATAATTTCTTCAGTATAGCTTTCTAAGACATTAACAAGCATCTTGGAGAAGTATGTGGTTTACCAACATGACCCAGCCATGAGCAAGTTATAATATTCAGAAGATTTAGCATATAACCTACCATAGCCATTACCATAAACCTGCCAGAGGCTATAATTTAAGAGATTAATTAGTGAATTAATTAATCAGCTTCTATTCTGTAGCAAGTGTTCGTATCCACGGTTTTTAGATAGTACTAGTTTTTCCTAATGTATTACAAAGCTTTCTATTAGTCTGATGTTTGAGAAAGACTGTAGGTTGACATCTAGCATTCATACCTATATGCACAGATGTATACCTGTGCATACCATACATGAAATATTTTAATTTATATTATTTATTCCTATATTTTGGTTCTTTTAAAACACAGTCTTACCCTGTAGCACAGGATGGCCTGGATTTCAATATGTAGTTCAGGCTGGCCTTGAACGGTGAGTGGCTGAAACTCCTGAGCACTGGGAATACAGGTATGTACCACTACACTGGGATATTGTGGTCCCATGACATTGCTGGAGAAGATTATAGTTTGGACATATCTCTACATTTTGGTGTGTTATCAGCCAACTCACTCATGTCTTACCTCACTTGAAAACTTTTTGTGGTGGTACATATGAAGTGCACTCTTTGTTGTTAATTATGGAGTGTGTGAATCTGACCATAGTCATCTTCCTTTCCAATAGATCCACAACTGATTCCTATCTAGTTGAGATCTTTCCTAGACTAGTAACTTCTCATACCTTTGTGGAACTCATTCACCCAGTTTTGATAATCACCCTTGACTCCTTTATTTAAGAAAGTCAACTAAATTTATGGGCACTTTTACATATTTAGTTATTTATTAGTTGTGTCCGTGTCCGTGTCCGTGTCTGTGTCCGTGTCCGTGTCCATGTCCGTGTCCATGTGTGTGTGTGTGTGTGTGTGTGTATGTACCATGCTATGTGTTTGTGAAGGTCAGAGAACAACTTGAAGGAGCCAGTTCTTTTCTTCTATCATGTGGATCCCAGGGACCAAACTAAGGTCATCAGGCTTGGTAGTAAGCACCTTTACCTGCTGAGTCATCTCCCTGGCCCCAGATAGTCAACTTGTTAAAATTTAAGATATATTAGATCATGTTTAATTCATCTTCCTATGTCTGGATTATTCCTCCTAGCCAAATGTCCTTCAGATTAACCCATTTTTGAATCATATTGCAGAAATCAACTCATTTCAAAGGCTATATATCATTGCATTTCATTTTATACCACATTTTATGTAGACATTGATCTTTTTATGGAAACTGAGGATCATTCTACATCTTGGTTACTGTGACTAATGCTTCCCTGAATACAGGAGTATGCAAACATGTCTTTGGTATGACTTTCATTCCTTGGGATATATTCCCAGAAGCAAAATTGTAGAATCATAGGTAGATAGACTCTTAGTGTTGTGAGGAGCTTACATACTGGTTTCCTTGATGACCTTGTAGTATACATTACACACATCATCCAGGGGTCTTATTTATTTCGATTTTCCCAATCACTTGTTTGCTTTGAGCTATTATAACAGATGCTAGGTAGCAGAATTTCTATCCTATCTTCTTGGTGGGGAGATCTTAATTCACATTCTTTAAATATGAGTGTTTTTCATGTATATATTGAGTATATATTCATTTAAAAATTTTGTAATTATTATTTCACTTTATGCATTATGGGTGTTTTTCTCGCATGTATGTCTATGCATAATGTACATGCCTAGTGACCTAAGAGGCCATATGATGATAAGCGCATCATATCTTCTAGAACCAAAGGGAAGGACAGTGTGATAAGTCATAAGGGTACTGGGAATTAACCTGGATTCTCTGAAAGAGCAGCCACTGAGTCTAACTTCTGAGCCATCTATCCAGCCCCCATATATTATTTTTTATTAAGTGTCTATTCAGGCCATTTTCACTGTGTTGCTTTCTTGCTGTTGAGTTTCTTACATAGTCTTTATATTAACCTCTTAGAGGTAAAATGTGTACACATCCTTTCTTGCTTCAAGTGTCTCTTCTGATTTTTTGTGTTCTTTTCATTAATTTTACTCTGTAGAAGTCTTAGAGTCTTATCCAATGCTTTTGTCTACCTTTTCTGTTAAGTCCTTGGCCTTTACAGCATATCTATGTCTATCTATCTATCTATCTATCTATCTATCTATCTATCTATCTATCTATCTATCTCTATATATGTGTGTGTATGTGTGTATGAGTGTGTGTGTGAATGTGTGAGTGTATATACACACACTCACATACACACATACATAACACAGGCCTTTGATCTAAATAGCCAACTTGTTTTAGTTGATATTTGTGCATGATATAAACAGAACTCTGCTTCATTCTTCCATGTATTGGATAGCTAGTTTTCATAGTACCATTTATTTAATAGAGAGAATCTCCTTTCCTCATTGTGAGTTTTTGACCCTTTTGGAAAAATAAATCATTTGAACTTAAATTACATGTGTTTATTTCTGAGCTTCCTCTCCTGTTCTTAATCATTGGCTCTCTCTTTACCTTCCTGTTCTTGTTTACAATTGCTTTACAATATATTTTGGTGTCTGGGAGTGTGATATCTCCAATTCTGTTCATTTTGCTCAAGATGAATTTGAGCTCCGAGACTTTGTGGTGTTGTGTGCACTTGAACACTGTGTCTTTGTCTTCTCCACTCCTGAGGGTTGGAATTCCAATATACATGTAGACTGTGGTGGATAGGAATGGTATTTTAACATTATTCTTTCAACCTATGAGCATGAAGTATCTTTCCTTTTGTTTGTATTTTGTATTTCTTCACTTGTTTAAGGTTTTCAGTATAAAGTCTTTCACCTCTCACCTCCTCAGCCAAAGTTCCCCTGAAATTTTTCATGTGCATTGCTTTTGTGAGTACTATCGTTCTCTCAATTTCTCTTTTGGGTCCCTTTTTTTATTAAAGAATAAAGATGCTTTTGATTTTTGCATTTTGATTTATATGCCACAACTTGATCCATTATAACTTCTTTTGGTAGACCCCTAGAAATAAACATGTATGTGTGTAAACATTCATGTGTATATGTAAATGCATGCATGCAAATATGTATGATGTATGTAGTACATGTCATTAGCAAGCCTGGATAATTTCATCTCTTCACTTCTACTAAGATATCTTTTCTTCTTTTAGCTACCTATTTGCTATGACCAACATTTTTACTTTTTTGAAATAATACAGAATGAAAACCTAGTTTATAATAAAGAGAAGCCAGAAAAAAAGATAATTGTTGTATGATATTTTGCTTGTGTTCTGACAAATAAAGCTTGACTGAAAATCAGGGGGAGACCTATCCACTAGTTAACTATAGAGGCCAGGCAGTGGTGGCACACACCTTTAACCCCAGCACTTGGGAGGAGGAAGCAGAAAGATCAGGAGTTCAAGGCCACCCTGGGCTACAAGAAATTGATCCAGTTTAAAACAGAAACAGAGCCGGGTGGTGGTGTGTGGGAGCCCACAGAGGCGAGTGAGACCTTACTCAGGGTCAGAGAATCTGAGTTTGCTTTACTTAGCAGGGCTGCATAACAGGATGATTTGATCATGAGTGTGTTTACCAAGTGTTTGGAAGGGTCTACACTTGGCTGTACAGTGTGTTTTGATCTTGCAAGGGGGAGGTCTTTTGCCTCTCCCCTTGGCATGTAATAAAAAACCTTTTGAATATACCTTCGAGGCTGTTGGGTATTGATTCAGGCTATCCTGTAGCTATCTTGTGTTTCTGTCTTTCTTCTCATCAGCTAGGTCTGTCTGTCTTTCTAATATTTTCTTATCCCTCTCTCCTCCTCATAAGGCCTTGATCTGGAGGTGGTGGGAGGGGGGGTGGGGTGGGGGGAAGGGGAGGGGGCGGGAGGGGGGAGAACGGGGAAATCTGTGGCTGTTAGGTGGAACTGAATAGTATTGTAAAATAAAATAAATAAAAAGAAAAAAAATTAATGAAAAAAAAAAAGAAGAACCCTTTAAAAGGTGAGAGCTAGACTCCCACAGTGGTGGTGCATGCCTTTAATCCAAGTACTAGGGAGACATGAATATAAGGCAGGTGGAGACAGGATCCCACTCCCACCCCCACCCCTGCAATTGGGTCTGAGGATTTGTAGAAGGAAGATGTTTCTAGTGGCTGCTGCTCTACTTCTCTGATCTTTCAACTTTCACCCTCGATATCTGACTCTGGTTTTTTATTAAAACTAATTAGGATCATGCTTCAGATAATGTCTCAAAATACATTTTTTCTTTTCAAAATAATATTAAACAAGTAAATAATAAACAGAGTAAATAAGATGAATTGTGTGTATTGACCATTCTTCATGGCTAATCTTCAGTAAAATGACCTGTGCATGTTGATCATTGTTCACAGTTATTATTTAATAAATGATCTGTGTATGTTGGTCATGATTCATAGCTATTATTTGAACAAAATAGTTCATAAGGAGTCAAGACATGGTTCCTGAACTTTTATCACATTGTAAGTATTTTAAT
The DNA here is from genome assembly GCF_049852395.1 of Peromyscus maniculatus bairdii. Classification (NCBI taxonomy): domain Eukaryota; kingdom Metazoa; phylum Chordata; class Mammalia; order Rodentia; family Cricetidae; genus Peromyscus; species Peromyscus maniculatus. Next base: position 8,777,781 of record NC_134859.1, on the reverse strand, counting down.
ATTCTCTTGACTTATATTTAGTACCAAATTTGTTCAGTTATGTTTTAAAATGATAAAAAAATTAGTATTCAGGCAATGATTGTTTATATTATCAGGGGAGTGTCTTTTGTACTTATGTGGTACATGCATGTGAGTTTGTGGACATGTGTGTGCATGCAGAAGTCAGAGGAGGATGTTGGATGTATTCTATTGTAGTTTCCTACTAAACCAGCAGTTTGCTGTCTCACCAGGGTGGTTGGTGGGCAAACATCTGGGATCTGCCTGTCTCCACACCTGGACCCTGAGACAACAGGCACATGGTGCCCCGCCTTACTTTTTCTCCCTTTATGAATGACAGATGCAAACCTGGGTCCTACTGCTTACACTGCAAGCAGTCTACGCACTGAGCCATCTTGCTAGCACTGGAGCATCTTTATAGCTTTGTGGATTGTCCCTTCTTGCCTCTTTTCATTCCCTGCTCCCTATTTCCTTCTCCTTTAATGAAATTCTCGGCCGGGCGGTGGTGGCGCACGCCTTTAATCCCAGCACTCGGGAGGCAGAGCCAGGCGGATCGCTGTGAGTTCGAGGCCAGCCTGGGCTACCAAGTGAGCTCCAGGAAAGGGGCAAAGCTACACAGAGAAACCCTGTCTCGAAAAACCAAAAAAAAAAAAAAAAAAAAAAAAAAAAAAAAAAAAAAAAAAAAAAGAAATTCTCATGTCAATGTGAGAAACTGATTAAAGTTCATCAAGGAGATCTGTTAGAGTCTGTATCCATAATGTAAATGATGTCCTCTAGGTTAAGTGGTGGAGAGAGATAGGCAAAAGTCAATGGATTCAAGAGGTCTCAAGCTTAAAATGAGAAAATTTGGAAATTGTTTTGTGATGACGCTTTTGTTGTTATTGTTGTTGTTGTTGTTGGAAGATGTTCAAAGGTGAAGTCTGCTTTCCAGATTTTTGGAGGAGGGTCTTATCTTTCATTGAAGCAGAAGATATTGAAGAATGTTGGAGTTGTTTCAAGAGTTGGTATCAGTTGTGTATTCATTAACTGTGAATTTGATTGGCATGGAGCCCTAGATGTGTATCATATCCTGTATGTTCTTAGCTTTGTTGAAGTCACTGTTGGCTTCAAGCAGCTGGTCCTAGTGATCTACTTTTGTCAGATTCCTTTGGAATCACCTTTTGTCTCTTTTTAAGTGCTTCTTGTCATTATCATTTCATCCTGGGTTCCCATCTGATTATGAATGATTTACTAGAGCATCCTTTTAACTTTCTTGTTGACTAAAGGATTACTTTCCTGAAGATTATAGAAGTAGGGGTTCCTTTTTAAAAGTGAGTTAGCTGTACCCCAGTGAACTCACCCCCACTTCCCTTAAGGACAGCCCTCACATGAAAAAGAGCTTCTTTGTTTTCTGAGGTTCTTAACAGAACTTGTGTATATGTGCAAAAAACATTGCCTAGTGGGGAATGCTTGTGCGCTCAGGTTTGTGTGTGTGTGTGTGTGTGTGTGTGTGTGTGTGTGTGTGTGTGTGTAAGTGTGTGTGTCTTAACTCTGTGCATGCTTCTTTTCTGAAACATTCAATATTGAATGTTGATGTTATAGAACATCACTCTCCCTGGACAAGTGAATGCTAAGTGTGTCACTTTTGCAGGAAACAGACTCAGAGAGTCCCAAAACAAGTGCCAGTAAAAGGAAGAGATAAATGAACTCAGGTCTATCCCACTTCCAAATCCATCCCCTTCCCCATCCTTCACCCCAAGAAGCAAAGTTTAATAATTTCTATATACTTGAGATTCTATTCTATCATCTATAAATCCATAAACCAGAAGTGGCATAAGCCTTGGTAGAGAATGGCAGCCTCATCAGAAGTCCTTAGGGACACAGCCCAAAACCCAGAGAAATCTGAGAAGTTTAGACGGCGTTTGTAGAGCTCTAGAAAGGGAGGTTTACATTGTCTCTGAATTGGTCATTCCCAGCGACAGAGTCATTGATGAGATGGGGGCAATCACAGAAAGCAGTGGCTTTTAAAAAACACTTTAGCTGCCAAAAATCTCATTCCAACTCTCTGGAAGAGTGCTGTTGTACCAAGTGTAATTCGCCAGCCCAGTGCCTTTTTGGAAGTTGTGAAATTGAAGAGAGTTGCTTTTGTCCAAATGAATAAATACTACCAAGATGAGCTGACTGGCTTGTCCTGACTTGAGTTTGATTTGTTCAGACACCCAGAGTTTGTTCTTTTGCTGTTGTCTGAGAAAACCCCTTCTCCTCTCCTCTGCTCTCCTCCCCTCTCTTCCTCTTTACCCTCCTCCATTTTTCTCTCACTCCTGCTCTCCCCTATCTTCTGTTCTCTTCTTTTTTCTCCCTTCTTCACCTTTTTCTCAGCCTCTTGTCTTCTCTCTTCTCTTTTCCTTTCCTCTCTCCTCTTTATCCCCCTCTTCCTTTCCTTCTCTGTTATTTCTCTCTTCTCACATGCTCTTTCCCCTTCCCACTCCTTCTCTCCCTTTCTTTTTTCTTTCTATGTATTATTGAAAGGATATCAGCTGTGAGTCAGTTCCAGAAATGAATAGATTGCTAAACATTTCTTCTCAACAACTGTAATCAGCACAGTTATCCACAGGAAACCTGTAGTTAGTGACTGTGCCCATGCTAATTGTGTTGTGTACTCTTGGATTGTTTTGTTTGTCTATCTAGACTGTAACCACCCAACTCTCTTTTTCCCTCTTTGAGAAATCATCGTTTTACCACACTTTGTGATCTAAATGGGTCTGTCAGTGCAGATGCCCAAAAGGTGAAAAAGTCCCCTGAGGGCCATGTAGGCAATTGAGGACCCATTCCCTTCCTCAGCTGTATTAGATATATCACCTGAGCTGTGCTCACCACTCTTTCTCCCTTGGGATTTTAACTCTTTAAAAGAATGACTCAAGGACTGACACAGCCCTGGTATTTAGTTCATTGTTTTATGATACATTTTTATGGGTTTTGATTCTGTGAATGACTCCCTAGCCCCTTATAAATCCTGTGCTTTTTAAAAAAATGAGTTAGTCTGCCAATTGCAGCATAGAACTCTCAGATAATTCACTAAATACCATTCCAAATAGAATTAAGCAACTTTTGTGCACAAGATTCCTTTACTGAAAACATGAAGTAAGTGACACCAGGGTTTAGGAAAGGACTGTAAAGACCCACCTTGGAAGAACCAGTACGAGGTGGAAGACTAGGCCTTCACTACATTAAGCAAAATTGAACAAAAGAAAAGACTAGAATTATCCATCTTCTTCCAGGTAGAACTGCATGAAGCAATACTGTGTGCTAATAGAGGATGCTAGATGAAAGAACACCTCTTTGGGGCCTGGAGATAGGGCTCAGAGTTTAAGAGCTCTTGCTGCTCTACCAGAGAACCCAAGTTTGATTTCCAAAACCCATTTCAGATGGATGACAACCACCTGTAACTTCATCTACAGTGGAACTGACATTCTTTTATGCTTTCCTTAGGTACCTGCGAATGTGCACGCATACACACACACACACACACACACACACACACACACACACACACACACACCTCTACATAAATGAATCCAAAATATTTACAAAGAACACTTCATTTATGTGGCTTAGTTTTAGTAAGGTATCAGTCATTTTGTTTAGCATGTCACTGAATAATAGTCAATATTTTTTTTTGTTTTCCACAAATATCCCAGAATTCCTGTATATTCAACTTAAGAGAAAGCAGTATTAAAATGATTAAGAATCTAGTTCTCCTATGAGGCCAAAGTTAACAGGATGTTTCCAAGTTTGGGGAATATTAAGGACCTTTTTCTTAAGATTGATAAGACTCTGGGAAAATGTTGAAGTGGGCGTCTCTACTGATCTTCCTGTGCTCATACTCTCCTCCTCTTGAAGACAGGCCATCATGCTCCCTCCTCACATAGATGGGACAATGAAAGTATCTTGTTCAGTGTTTATGAGGACATATCAGATTCATCAGTCTCCCTGTGAAAAAGTCTTCATTAGGAATTTAGTGTCAAAGCCAAGGGCTTTTTCCATATATTAGTGACTTTTCAATGGAAAGTGCTGTAGTGTGAATTATTTGTCCTCTTGTTAGAAGTATCTGTGAAGGTGAAGACCTTAGCATTTCCTGTTTCGAGGGAGTGATGGTCAGTGCTAATTATCTTGGAAGAGAGTGTCAATAAGGTGCTGTCTAGATCAGGTTGGCTTATAGGCATGTCTGTGGGGTAGGGTCTTAGCTGAAGACCCGTTCTAAACTAGGCTGCATCATTCCTCGGTTTTAGACCCTGGACTGTGTAAGCAAATGCTTTTCTCTTCTACTAAGATAGCATGTTCAGCCAACCAAACTCTATGAAGAGAACAGAAAGCAAAGTAGTGGTTTGCTAAACCAAGGTTTGGTTCAGTTTTTGATGCCTAGATTTGGTTTGAATATGTTAGAAGCAAATGCAGCCCAGTGCATCCTGGAATTTTGGACCTTGGCACTCTTTGTACAAATAGCTGACATTGTCATCTTTGTGTTCCCTATTGAGTCATGTGTGTTTGTAGAAGTGAAGTTTGCCTTGATGAGACACCTAAATGTAAGTGAAGGTCTATTGATTTACAAGCCAACCTTGTCTCCTATATCTTCTTGCATGCTAAGATTTCAGGTATCTACCACCAATCATGTCCAATGGATCTGGTGCTGGGGCACCAAACCCAGCTCATGTTAGGCAATCACTTTACCAACTGAGCCATGCCCCTGAGCATTCTGAGAGACCTATAAAAATTGTCCCAAGTTCACCCTATTCTGTGAATCAACCATCTCCTTGTCCATGCTCTAATGGACACCCATGTGTGATTTGGGGGACATTTTTGCTACCTATCCATTGGGCATAAGGTATATATGCCTGTAAAGCCATATGGCAGCACAGGAACAGTATTGTTTGAATCTTAAATGGTATTTTAATAAAAAACACAGAGCAAGATATTAGGTGAAAGCTGAAAGATCAGAGAAACAGAGCAGGCCACAGCCAACCTCACCTCACCAACTCCTCAGCCGATCCTGTTTCCACGAATCCTCAGACTGAAAGCCTCTGAGTCCTCACCTGAAAGGGTCTCAGCTGAACTGCCTTAGTTCCGGCTTCCTCATACCTTACATACTTTTCTCCACCCTGTCATCACTTCCTGGGATTAAAGGCATGTGTACTTCCCAGTACTGGGATTAAAGGTATGTGCCACTACTGCCTGGCTCTGTTTCCAATGTGGCCTTGAAGTCACAGAGATCCATCCAGATGGACCTCTGCCTCCTGAGTGATAGGATTAAGGGTGTGCTCCACCACTGTCTGGCCTCTATGTCTAATATAGTGGCTGGCTCTGATCTTCAGACAAGCTTTATTAGGGTACACATTGTATCATCAAAGACAGGGACAGGGACAGGTGAATCCTGGGAACTGCCTTGCCAGCTAGTCTAGTTGAAATGGCAATCTGGAGACTGAGTAAGAGACACTGTCTAAAAATAAGTTAGGTGGCTCATGATTGAAGAAGATTATATATATATATATATATATATATATATATATATATATATATATATATATATATATAATCTCTGCCTTCCACACGAGCCTACACAGGCAAGCACATCCACCCAGGTATAGATATGCATGCACACACACACACACACACACACACACACACACACACACACACACTTCACACATATACAAAGATAAACATTTAAAATAACACAAGAGGATGATGATGATTCTCTCCTAGACACCTCCTGTCCAACTTCCATTCTCATCACTCTACCCAAGAGAAAAATGAAAACTGATGATGGTGTCAGTCACTCCATGAGTTCTCCCAACACTGGCTGGCTTGGTGTTGTTGTTGTTGTTATAGTTTTAAATAAGCTCCCTATGTGGGCTATTAAATAAAGTAGGGACAAATGAGAGAAATTATACATCTGGTTTTCACTCCAGGACAAGTTGTTATGTTTGTTTGAATCTAATTTCCCTTTGTGCAGATCACTGAACAGAACCTCAGATACTGTCAATGCCAAGATGAGAGTATTAGCCATGGATTCTAGATAATTAATTTGCTGGGTAACTTGGGGAAGAGAATGTGACCAGTCTGGGTCACTGTCTCTCACTTGGCTTATATACCAAGGGCTTTTGACTGAACTGGGGAAAAAGTGATGAAGGTTCTTTCTAAAGCATCCTTCCATGCTTAATGCCTTGGGCATGCCCACAGTTTTGATTCATTAGCTAGGAAAGAAGAATTTTAGTAGCTTAGGAAGGTAGTAAGGAAATTCAAATTTGGAAGCAGTACAAGGGATTCCTCCTTACACACATGCACACACATACACACAGACAGAGACACAGAGACACAGAAAGTGAGACAAATAGAGACAGAGAGACAGTTTCTCAGATTGACTTTGAGCTACCTGTGCAGACAAAGGAGAATCAATGTAGGAGATAAAAGAGAAACTGAGTGAGAGTCAGTACAAGTGGTATAAATTTAGGAAGCAGGCAAGAAATCATCATAAGCCTGAGGAGGAAACTATTGGTCAAAACCATTTTTAGAAATCCAGAGAATGATCTGATGTCCTCTACTGGAGCTGGGAAGGCACCAGAAAACACATCCGGGAACTGAGCTCTGGTTCCCCAGATGATAGGTAGCAAAAGTGCCTCCAAAAACACACATAGGTGCCCAGTGTAGCCCTAATAAGGAGATGGTTGAGTCACAGAATAGGGATGCATATAAGACATTTTCTTAAAGCCTTCTCAGAGTGCCTGAGGTTGTCTCTCAGCTGGTAAAGTGATTGCCTCGCATGCATGAGGCCCCAGCTTTGAAGCCCCCAGTACCAGATAAACAGGAGATGGTGATGCCTACCTGCAATCTCAGGACTCTGGAGGATGTTAGAGGTCAGACTGGTTCTCAAATCAACAGACCTTCATTCACATCAAAGCACACTTCACTTGGGCAAGCCCACATGGCTGAATAAGGGAGGTCAGTAAACTGCTTGCTGTAAAATCATGAGGTCTTGAGTTTGCTATCTAAAACTCAATAAAAGAAAAGTGAGGCACATGGCAGATGCTTATAAACCCAGTGCTGCTGATGGAGAGACAGGTGGATCCTTAGAACTTTCTGGGCAGCCAACTTAGCCTGCTTGGTGTGTTTCAGAACAAGGAGAGAACCTGCCTCAAATACTAGATGGTGCCTGAGGAGCAACAGCAAAGTTTGATTGTGTTCTTGTCTCCACATGCACCTGCACACACATGCATACACATGTTTATACAAAAACATACACATAGGCAAACATACACAACACTCAAGCCCCAGCTGTTCTCCAGAGTGCATTGGAATCCAGGCCCTCAGTTTCCTCTGGTCGTAAACAAATTCTCTCCCATTATATGCAAGCAGCCCTAATCTTGATCCTAACCATCTCATAGCATGCTATTAATAATCACTTGAGAAAATTCAGTCCAACTTATCAAAGCTGGGTCTGTTCCAATAGGCATAAAAATAAAAATAGTATCTTTCTGCCAATTCTAGAGATAGTGTTGAGTGTCTACAAGTAAAACACCTGTAGATCTTTGGACCTTGTGGAGTCCTTCGCTTTGGTTGTAATTTTATGTTTATTATAAATTGTGAATTATTTCCCTAAGTTCAGGTATTTCTGTTTCACCTAAATAAGCTTATACTGAGCATAATTTTTGTAAATTATAATTACTGAGGTATATTAGCTATACATATTAATGAATTTTACTGCCATATGTACTGGCAGTACATGTAGCATGTGAGATTTAGAGTTGTAGGAATCATAGGATTGTGAGACAATTTAACTCTTTTACATTTATTTGTGTGTGTGTGTGTGTGTGTGTGTGTGTGTGTGTGTGTGTGTGTGTGTATGTGTGTGTGTTGACATAGTTGGGGATGTCACATGAGGACAATTTTGGGGAGTCAGTTCTTACCTTCCAGCACATGGGTCTTGGGGATTGAGTTCTGGTTGTTAGGCTTGGTGACACATGCCCTTAAATGCTGAGCCTCCTGATCAGCTCAGATTGTAATTAACTTTCTCTTCACTGAGAAAGTTCTTTTTTGGTTATTATATCATTTTAAGATAGCTGCACCATCTCCACTTGCCTGTAGAAGGCCAATCTTGAGTGGATCTTATTGTTTATTGTTGAAAGACTAGCCAATATTTACCTACACATTGTGTGTGTGTGTGAGTGTGTGTATGTGTGTGTGTGTGTGTGTGTGTGTGTGTGTGTGTGTGTGTGTGTGAAGGTGCCTATAAGTGAGTATGTGCATGGAGGCCAGAGGACAACCTCAGACATGGTTCTTCATGTGATACTCATCTTATTTTCTGAGACAGGGTCTCTCACTTGACTTGGAACTTTCCAAGTAGGTTAGGCTGGTAGCCAGGGAGCCCACGCATTTGTCTGTGTCTGCTTTCCTGTTGCTGGGTCTGCTACTAAGACGTGCTGTCTTACATACAATATTTACATGTCAGTGAATTGGATTTTAATTCCACGTGGTTCTGACCTCACAACCATAGTCCTGGTCCTCTGGAAGAAAGCTTTGACATGATAGAGGGCATACCAAAGACCATTTCCTTGAGAAGGATTATATTATGTCAAACTACCAGGTTACTAGATGCATGCGCACTGCTTTATTCTGGGAATCAAACATAGGGTAATATATTTCTGACTTATCCTGTTAGGGATTCAGACACCCTTAACCAGAACACTTTGTTGTGAGAATGTTTAGCTGTCCCTTTTAGGTAGAGCCTGCATTAGGGTCTCCTGATAGTGATAATTCAATTTTGTGTAAGTTTTATGGGAGATTTATATGCAGTAAGCCTCTATCTAGTGGAGGATGCTTTTCTTAAGTTTACTTCTGACAACAAGAATCCTATTATTGACTCTAACTCTACAGTTCATGAATAGCTTTCTAGTATGATTCATGTCAGATGGCAGGTGCTAAGCCTTCTTGGAAGCCTTGCCATAGACTCTCTTCCTGCACCATTTCCTCAATATCCCATAGTGTTTCTCTATCATGCTTTGGAATTAGATGACCTGGCTCTGCTGTCCTTAAGCTAGTTGAACTTATGTTGGCTGATGCTCCTTGTGTCCACTTCTTATCATCAGATGGGAGTGAATTAATCTCAGATGCCATGGTATAGTGCTGTTAATCTTCTGTATGCTTCTCCCTTCTGCAATGTGTGCAGCATCCTCTTCAAAGATGAGGTGTCTTTTCTGGTTCCAAGGATGCCACCATGGTCAAATGACTGAATTGACCAATGGAACGTGAACAGACATGGTGCCAGCCCAGACTGGTGATGTTCAGTACCTCCCCATGAGCTTGCATCTTCACCATCCAAGGGATGACCTAAGAAGGTCACAGGCTAGAGGCAGTGCCCTGAGGATCTGACCAGTACTCATTTCACCACAAGGAGCTAAAACCAGTCTAGATCAGTTGAACAGATTCAGAAGTGACTGAGAAATGGAGAAATTCTTCTTTTTTATTATTAAGAAATTTTTAATTTATTTTATGTATCAATCACAGAACCCCCTCTTTCCTCCTCTCACCTCTCCAGTCTCCCCCAACAACCCACCCCCATTCCCTCCTACAAGAAGGTAAGGATGGCTCAGTTGTTAAAGGCTAGGCTCACAACCAAAATATAAGAGAAATTTTTCTTCCCGAATGTCACTGGGAGGCTAGGTTTAGGTAGAAATTTAGCCTACACAAGGTTTAGTAATTTTGAATCCTAGCTACATGTTTTTTCTTTCCTTCCTTCCTTCCTTCCTTCCTTCCTTCCTTCCTTCCTTCCTTCCTTCCTTCCTCCCTCCCTCCCTCCCTCCCTCTTTTCCTTCTTCTCTCTTTTTCTCCTTTCCTCCCTCCCTTCCTTCTCCTATCTCTGTCCTTCTCTGTCTTTATCTCTCTCTTTGTCTGAGTATCTCTCTCTCTCTCTCTCTCTCTCTCTCTCTCTCTCTCTCTCTCTCTCTCTCTGACAGAAACTTGTGGGGCCTAAGATACCCTCAAAATTGCTCTTTAGCCAAGGGTGACCTCAAACACCTAGTCTATCTGCTTCTACCTCCCAAGTGTGAGAATCACTGGTCTGTACCATTCTACATGGTTTTTCAGTTCTGACATCAAATCCATGACTTTGTGTATTCTAGCCAAACAATTTATAGCCTTGGCTACAATTTATTTTCTGATATTAAAAGACACTATCATTTTACCTTTATTGTGGCAAATATGGCTTAGCACCCATGATATAGGGGTGTTTTTCTCAGTCTCATCATGTTCCTCTAGTAAAGCATTTGAGATTTTTAGTTTACCTCTGGAGAACATTGTTTCAGTCAAATTATTTGTCCTGTGCTGGCCTGAACCTTCTCCAGGCCACTCTGGCCTTGCCACTTATTCCTTTTCATCCCCTTCCCACCATGATTATTTAAGGCATGATGACATCATGTGACCAAAGTTAGTCCGATGGAAAGGAATCTTAGGAATTGACAAGCAATTATTGATAAAAATGAACCTCAATTCTTCTGGAGATGCCTATGGTTTCTAAGATCCACCTCTCCATGGTAGCTATAGTATATAGCTAATAGAGTTACTATTGAGGCAAAGACACAAAGAAAATGGAGACAGACTTCCAACAGCACTGAGTAACTTGAAGCAGTTGTACTCTAAAGTGGAATGCTGTTGTGTTTTGAGTAAGAATGTCCCCCTGGTCAAATATATTTGAATGATTAATCACCAGGGAGTAGAACTAAAGGATGGGGAGGATTAGGAGGTATGGCCTTGTTGGAGGAAGTGTGTTATTGGGGTTAGGCATGAAGGTTCAAAAGCCCATGCAAGGTCCAGAGTCGCTCCATCTGCTTGCTGATGAGGTTTTAGCTCTCAGCTCCTTCACCAGCACCACACCTGCCTGCCGCCATGCTCTTTGCCATGATGATGATGGACTAAGCCTGTGAAACTGTGAGCAGGCCCCCTATGAAATGCTTTCTTTTTAAAGAGTTGCCTTGGTCATGGTGTCTCTTCACAGCAGCAGAATAGTAACTAAGACGGATGCCTACAGATTGCCAGTGTTGTGAACCAACTAGTTCCACTGTGGATCAAGTTCAGCTCATATCACGTACTTAACCTCTGGAGACTATCCTAACACCCTGATCCCTTTGCTTTGAGATAACCACCCCCAGCTTCTGGTCTGCCTCATTTAACTTCCTGTTCCTATGAAGAGAGTAAATAGTTCCTTATACAAACAAGAACTTACTTATGTTTGCACTAATGATTAAATGAATAAATAAAGAGATGCATCTACAGGGAGCACAGACATTTTTTGTAAGGTTTAAGTAGTGAAAGATACTTTTGAGAAGCCCCCAAATGCATATGGCATAATAAGCCAGAAAATGCATTTCAAAAAATGGACTTAACCTAAGAAACTTAAATACTTGACAAAAGTCTCCATGTTTGAATCTATCCCTTCATTGTAGTCTGACCTACTAGGTAAATCTTCCTCAAGGCCTGCCTTACAGCACTTGCTAAGCCAGTGAGGATGTGTACAAGGGGTAATAGCGGGATCCTGTATTTTCTCTCACCTTCCTCATCATCAAGTAATCTGTTGACTGCCCCATGGGAGGAGAGATTTACTGCTACTGTCGGTCTCCATTTGATGGGATTTAGATCCATTGATGGACTTCTAGCAGATATGAAGGAAGATAGCAGTTTAACGTAAAGAGGCCAGTGAATGAATGTAGATATATGGGCTAGAGTCATTCCAAGGAAGTTATGGAGGAGGTTACCAATGTTGTACCACAGTATTTGGTTGGTTTTCATATTTTTTTTCTTTTTTGTTGTTGATAAGTACCTTGACTAAAAGCAACTTATCAGAAAAGAGCTTATTTTAGCACACAATTCCCTGTTTCAGTCCAACATTATAGGGAAGTTAAGGCAGCAGGAACTTGAACCAGTTGGTCTCATCATAGCCAAGAGCAGAGAGAGAAGGAATTCAAGCATGCTTCCTTGTGCTTAGCCTCCTATCTATACTGAAGCAATTTAGGACAAATCCAGGGGACTGTGCTGCCCAGGGCAGGCAGGTCTTCCCTTTCAATGAACATTATCTGGACCATCCCTCACAGACATGCTTACTGTCTAAGCCATTCTAGACAATCCATTAATTGTTTCTTTCCTGTGTCAAGTTGACAATTAAGTCTAACCAGCACATTGGTCATCCTTTGTCATCCTTAACATCATTGACCATGTACAATGATCAAATGATATTTGAAACTATTAAACATTTGTTATGTGTTATTCACACTGAGTTACAAAGGGGTTTCATTGTTAATTAGATCTTTGCTTTTTGTGGTCATTGTTTTTGTTTTTGTTTTGTTTTGTTTTTGAGACAAGGACTGATGTAGCCCAGGCTGGTCCTGAAATTTTTATACAGCCAAAGATAGAATTCAGCTCCAGATTCTCTTAGCTCCTTCTTCCAAAGGCATATACTAACATACCTGACATTTATGGCCATTTGATTCTTAAAGCAGCCCTTCATAGTTAGGCCTACAGGATTTGAAAGAAATATTGGGGTTCACCATCTGGATAATCTGCCTGGCTTGATGATGACTTTTCTAGTAGTTGTCCTTAAACTTGACTTGGATCCTCTCATACACTTATCCCTGCAGCCCTTTCAGAGTTGGTTTCTCCCCAACTATGCATGTGATCATGGGCTCCTTTGTACTCTCTTCTCATGAATAGAATGTGATACTGGACCTAATTTGTTTCAGAATCTAATAATTGTGGTTGTCTTTTATTTGTTGTTATTTAAAAATAAATTCATAAAAGTAAATATTACATAATATGAAATCAACCGTTTTTTGGTAAATGTTCAGTGTTATATAGTATAGTTATGATGTTCAGTGCCCACCTACTTTATCTAGCCCTCAGATATTTTCATCACTCCTAATTTTCATTTAGGGAGGCACTCTGCATTTCTCTTTCTTTCCAGTCTCTGACATCTAATCTATTTTATCAAACTCTATGGATTTGTCTATTCTAGGTATAGTTGTTTAACTTAACTTAGTGACTTCCAGGTTCCATCGTGTTCAATGTGTCATGACTACCTTACTCTTTATAGCTGAGAAATGTTTCATTTTATGGTTATACCACATGTGTTTATCCATTCGTCTACTGATGAATGTTTGTGTTATTTCCATTTCCTGGCTGTTGTGAGTAGTGTTCTATGGTTCTATGAACATCATTGCATGTATACTTGTTTGGGTTCATGTTTCCAATTATTTCAGAAACATGCACAAAAGCAGATCCTTAGTTCATTTACTCCATTCTGCATAAGTCTTTAGGAAAATTCTTGTCTGTTTTCAGAGTCATGTTGTCTCATTTGACTGTTCTTACAAAGAGTCATAGCTATTTTCTCCATACTCTGCCATATCTTTCCCATGGCAAAATAGGAACATACAGATGCACAGAGCCAAGAAATGGCTATCAGGCTAAGGGCAGTGCCAGATAAATCTGGGGTTTCTAGTTGGTTTTTCCAACCACTAGTGGAGTTAACTGAGAAAAACAATAGATATAGAAAGGATACTCCCATCCTGCACAAAGTGCGGTCAGAGGTGAATGGAAAGGGTGTATGGTGGGTGACAGTCAGTGTTAGTGCTAGCTGATGGCTCTCTGTGCATTCATGCTCAGTGATCTTACCTTCTGCTTTTCACATCCCAGCACCATTTTTTTTTTCAGAGACATACACATTATTCTCTGCCTGCTGATACTCAGCCATTCTCTGGCCTGTTCCTGTCACTTGTAGGAATGTGGCCGCCAGGGAAACAGCCAGCAGGGCTTTTAAAAACCACTGCAAACTTTCCTTGCTAACTTGTACTTGGAGGAACTTCCAGAGAAAGGGTTATAAATAAAATGCACACATCAATCTGGTCTTCGCAACAGGACTGCAATTCCACGCCGTGGTTACAGATAAAACATGTCTTGCCGTGCACAGTGAGCCCTTTGGCTCGCTTGCGTTTTATTTCCTATCACAATCTAAGTTATGGCAGATGAAGCTGCTCATAAGGTGTGGGCTTAGGCAACCCCATGATAATCCACATTCAGACACTGGTGTGCTTTTGAAGGCCCAACTTTTGCTATCTTTGATACTCTAGAGAGCAGAGATAGGTTGTAGAAATCTCAAGGGAGGCTTGAGTCTGGGTCGATCCTCCAACTTCATTCAGCTTTTTGGAACCAATGACGGAATCTCAGAATGCTTTGTGACTTAAAATGTGTGGTAGAACAAGTCATGTGAAGAGCATATATTGGGGGGCGAGGAGATGGCTCAGTTGGTAAAGTGCATGCTGCACAAGCATGGAGACCTGGGTTCAGGTCCCCAGTGCCCACTCACAATAATTGCTGAGTATGGCAGCATGTGTTTGTATTCTTGGTGCCGAGGAGGTGGAAAAGACATATTTCTGTGATTATTGTCCCACAAATCAGTGAGCACTAGAATCATTGAGGAACCTAGTTTCCAAAAATATGGTAGAAGAGCATAAAAAAAGATATTTAATGTTGAACTTCTCTCTCTCTCTCTCTCTCTCTCTCTCTCTCTCTCTCTCTCTCTCTCTCTCACACACACACACACACACACACACACACACACACACACACACACACAGTGACTAGTCCATACAGAGGTTGTATTAATGCTAGTTTGAATGAGTCATGCTACTGCTTGTATAGGTGGCTTTGAAAGCCATTGGAATTCACAGACAGAAAGTGTGGTCCTCACCAGCTACTTAAAATGCATATCTTTTCTTAGAATTTTGTGTTGTGTTCTGATTTCTTGTGCAGAGCCCATACAAATCCAACACTGTTGCTTCGCATTCACATACGGAGCCTCAGAGGGTAGTAGCCATTTATTAAAGTCTACAGCTGGTAGAAGATAGGCAAAACCTTCAGCATTGGCATGTCCAGAGCCCTGGGAACTTTCTTAACCACTTGGCACCTTTATCTGTTGAGGCATCTCACCAACCCTCAGTTTTATTTTAAAATAAAATTAGGTTTTAATATGCTGAGTACATTTTAGTTATTTTAAAAGCCTATTATAAAACTGTGTTATGATATTAAGAAATTCTTGAATTCATCACTCATTATCTTCACATTTAGTTTTCTTACATTTATAGTTTATTTTCTCTTCTTTTAAAAAGTCAACAAACTTCTAAACATCTTTTTTTTCCTTGAAGAGGGCTTTTAAAAGTAGATATTTTAAGTTTTGTGGTAGCATTTCAAAAATAGTCTATGTAGACCTTAAAGGATTATTAACAGTTCAGAAGTGAAAGAGTTAAAAGTCACACTGTTTCTTTCTCTCCAACCCCTTTGTTTGCGTTGCTTTGGACACTATCATGACAAAAGCCTGATGATAGAGACATTTGGATCATGGTCTCAGGGAACTTGTCCTCTGGTCATTGTGAACCGTATGATTGGCAGACATCATGGTGGCTGGAGTGTGTGGTGCAAGTTGGCCTTCACTTCTAAGAGTCTGAAGTCAGATAAGATGAGCTGCTGAAGTTCAGTCTTTCTCCTCCCTCTGCTTCTCTGTTCTAAGCCCACAGTCCATGGAGTGGTGTTTCTCACAACCAGAGTAGACTTCTCCCCCTAGTTAATACCCTCAGGACAGGTGCTCACACACATGCCCAGAGGTGTGACCCCCTAGTTAACACCCTCAGGACAGGTGCTCACATACATGCCCAGAGGTGTGCCCCCCTAGTTAATACCCTCAGGACAGATGCTCACACACATGCCCAGAGGTGTGCCCCCCTAGTTAATACCCTCAGGACAGATGCTCACACACATGTCCAGAGGTGTGACCCCCTAGTTAATACCCTCAAGACAGGTGCTCACACACATGCCCGGAGGTGTGCCCCCCTAGTTAATACCCTCAAGACAGGTGCTCACACACATGCCCGGAGGTGTGCCCCCCTAGTTAATCCCCTCAGGACAAGCACATATGGAAGTGTCCAGAGGTGTATCCCATCAGTCTCCTAAGATACTCTAAATCCAGCCATGTTGAGGATCAACATTACCCATCTCTCCCTTCCCTGGTGGCAACCACTGTATGCAGCACCCAGTGTGTCTTCTGATTTGGGGCCCTCAGCCCAGCTCAGCTGACATGGTTGTTCTCTGGGTGGAGACTGATCAGCATGTTGTAGAGTGTGTACTGTCGAGGTCTTTTCCCAGTAGATACCAGAAACACACTGCCCCTCCCACCTAGGTGTTGCCAGACGTGACCACTCATCTCCCCATAACAGAATCACCACATTTGAGAAAGGTGTTTCTAGACATTTAAAAATACACATTTCGAATTGAAGACTTAATGGAAAAGTCACAGATTATTGAGCACGTGGAGGGTGACGTGGAAAAGAAACAAAAATTAATTATAGCAAAGGAACCAAGTGCTTAGATAGAGCAGGCGAGTGAAGCATACAAATTGAACTCTTTTATCTATTTCTGAGCAGTCTGTTTGGATTTGGAAGGCCTAAATACCACGGCAGACAAAGCATCCTTCAGTTCTGCCTGCTTTTCCTGTTAGGATTGCAGCATTGTTTCTCAGAGAGTGAGTGTTTCTCCTGAGCAACAGTCCACAGAGTGTGTGTCATGGATCAATAACACAAAGAAGACAGTGTGAGGTGAGTGAGAAGTTGGGGAAGGAGGTAGGCAGCTGGTGCAGGCAGCAAATGTTTTGGAATCCAGGAGCCCTCAGCTAGTAAAGACAGGGAAAGAAATGTGGTTGTAGACCCCAGGTATTCTCAGGCCAGAAGTGGGGTGCTGCTATCTCTTGGGAGCTTTCTGATGGGGTTGGAGGGGGGTGTCTTTAGAAGTTCCATAAGACTGAATTCAAATCCTGACTGTGGTGCTTGTTGCCAAGCTTGAACACACACACACACACACACACACACACACACACACACACACACACACACACCACATAAGCACGCACTCTCTCTCTCTGCATTAATCAAGTTATGAAGTAAGTAAGCAAGTAAATAAGTAAATAGACATCAATTCCTGGCTGTACAGTAAGGTGTGAAGCTTGTAAGATCTGAGTTTCCCTATCTGTAAGAAAATCATACCTTCCATACATTGGGAGTAGGAAGAAGGCTGAAATGTGTGGCTGGGCTGTTGTCCAGTTGTCTGCCTAGTGACTTACTGTGACAAGGCCAGGTCCTCTAACACCTGCTCGTTTCATTCTTCTCATTGGGAACATGGAACCCATTCTCTACATGACTGTTCTGGAATGACTCAGCTAGGGCACATAGCAGAGTCTGGAACATGAGCTGTCATCTTGTCAGAACTCAATAACTGCTAACTGGCACAGGCTGAGCACCTAGAATATGAAGGACCAATGTCACAGGAGTCCCGATATCAGGAGCCTTTCTTTGTTGTTACCACTCTTAATTTCAGTACCAGGGTGGGGTGGGTTTTGAACCTAGGCATTCATGCTTGTGAGGCAAGTACCTTGTCACTGAGCTACAGCTGCAATCCTGGAAACTTTTTGAGAATCAACATGACACAAATGGAAAATTCCAAACCTGACCTCATGTGAGTGATCAAACTGAACATGGAGTACAATAAAAATACCACATAAAATGATCTTCACATCTTCACTTTGTGTGTATAAAAGATTATGGGAGACATTTGGACATACACATCTACACACACACACACACACACACACACACACACACACACATCAAAGTATATACATTTATGTGTGTGAACTTTGTGTTTAGATATAAGTTCCAACTCCAAGATACATACACAAGCTCATATATACACAATAATAAACAGTAAGAAATTTAGAATAGTCTCAGGAATTCAAAAGAGGGAATCTCAACCTGCATTATTACAATCAGGGTGACTCCTGTGGGGTGCTAAGAGGCTTAACAGAAAAAAAAAATAATTCCGAGCTTCCCCTAGAATGTACTGAGCTGAGCAGTCTTATGCAGAGCGGTGGCGGGTTCCCTGTCTGGCCTCTCTCTGCTGCCCTCTTTTCATGCCTATCTACTTTTATGCTTTATTTCTCTCTATTTAATCTTCTCCCTTTCTTTGCTACAACCCTCAGTGCTCAGGAGAGAGAGAACTAACCCTAATACAGCGCGATTTATTTCCCCCACACTCGTTTCTGTTTTAATAATTATCATATTGACTCTGAATTTATTACAGTACAAGAATGACTTTATATGGAATCTCATGAATTTAAACATTAATGTAAGATAAATTAGTTTTAAATTGAATTCCTCGAATGCAATTGAATGTGTTTCCGTACGATGAATAAGGAATTTTCCAAATAAAATCTAAATCTCTGATGTTTCATTTTGGAAGCTGGTGGAAGAAATATGTGGGGATATTTGATAAGGTTAAAATGTGATTACGTTGCAATAGATTAGTCATGCTATAAACTATTTTTTTTTAAGCTGGAGAGAAAGCATTTGGGAGAGAGTGTAGTAGACAAAACAAGATTTCTATGTATATCTTTATTAAGTCTCCTCATTACTTCCAACTAAACATAAGCTATTTGTACAATATTTCTCTAAAAAGCGCAGTGTTCTTTATATTTTTAAGACTCAAACTCCCTTGTTTTTGGTTGTGGTGTATGTGTGTGTGTTTGTGTGTGTACATATGCAAATACACAGGCATGTGCATTTTCATGGGAAGGCCAGAGAATAACTTCAGTTGTTAATTTTTAGTATTCAATCCACATCATTTTGTGGGGATTTTTAAAATTTTATCATAATTTTAAATGCTATTATGTGTATGTGTGTGTGCATCAGTATATTAGTATGTACACATGCCTGTAGAAGCCAGAAGAAAGTGTCAGATCCCCTGGAATTAAAATTATGGACAGTTGTAAGCCACTCATTGTGGGTACTATGAACCAAACTCTAGTCCTTTGCAAGAGCAGCAAGCACTCTTGATCACTGAGCCATGGGTTAGGCTGACTGGCTAGTGAGCCCCAGAGATCCTCCTGTGTCATCCCCTTAGCAACAGGACTGTGAGCACAGACACCAAGACTAGCTTTTTTTTTTTTTTCTTCATGTGGGTTCTGAGAATGGAACCCAAAACTCAGTTCCTGGGGCTTGCTTGCCGTTACTAACGGAGCCATCTCTACAACCCATTGCTATTTTTTCCCTTTAATCTCCTTTGCTATGAAATTTCTCCCCAGTATGATCTACCAGGGACTAAGAAGATTCCCCCAAAGTAGGCCAACAAGTAGCTGTCACAGATGAAGAAAATGCTTCTATTAAAGAAGAAATGAAAAAATATGTTCTGCACCTTATCAGACTTGAAATTATGGCTGAAATAGAAATGCTATTGGCATGGCCAAGGCCTTTGCTCAGTTGCTGGGAATGTATTATGGGGAGGGTGCAGCGGAGGACTTACCAGTATTATTTGTCACATTTCAATAGGGTGATCTTTTCAAAGCCTGGATGTGACCATGTCATTCCCCTGCTCTACAGTGCTTTCAAAATATTGTCCAAATTCCTGTCAGCTGGTGAAGCCCAGAGCATCCGTCCTTCACTTCACTAGGTTGCCTCCCTGCCTTCTACCCGAGGAAGTCTCTTCTAACTATCAGAAGCCATCTTCTCTCCCACCGATGCATATTCGCATTACTGACCTCCTCATCTGGATGGGCACCTTCTTTAGTTTGCTCATCTAATTGTCTTGGTCTTAGTATTCTAGCCAAACTTCTCCAGGAATGACCTCCACAGAACTTCAGACTCTCAGCTTGATTCCTGACCCTACTGGAGTGCTCCGCTCCTCTCCTCCAAGGAAGAAATGTCAGGTATAATCTTCCTTCTGTTTAGAAGCATTTGTCATTAAGGACTCTTGCTCCACTTTGTCATATGCCCTCATTTGCCTTTTGCTGATCAGCCCTCCACCTACCTGCTTTCAAGTTCTACCCTGACACACAGTAGATCCTTGAGAATTGAGCAAAGGGCTCTTTATCATGCAGATCTAAGGAGCCAATGT
Organism: Peromyscus maniculatus bairdii; assembly: GCF_049852395.1. NCBI lineage: Eukaryota > Metazoa > Chordata > Mammalia > Rodentia > Cricetidae > Peromyscus > Peromyscus maniculatus. Next base: position 8,757,777 of record NC_134859.1, on the reverse strand, counting down.
TGGTGGGGGGAAATGTATATGGTAAGAGAAAGGTGCCCTAAATTATTTGAAGTAAGCAGGAAGGTCAGTGACTCTCAGGTGGCATCCTGTTATCATCCCCTGCTCTGAGTTGGATCCTGGAGGTAATTTTCTAATGAATAGTAGAAATACTTAAAAATTCCAATAAACTCATGGAATTCTACATGTGCTAAGAGACCAAGAGCAGGAAGAAGCTTATGAAATTATGAAATACATGAAGGGTAAACAGTGTAAAAGAGAGAAACCAGCATGGTCCATGGTTAGATATCATCTGTTTAAACACATGTGTAAGGGAACAATAGTATATGGTAAAGTAAAATCAGCTTATACATGTATCCAGGTCTATGTACATGCATGAATATATAATGTGTGACATGTATATATGAACTAATGCTAAAAAGAAGCCTAGGTAGGTTTTTAAGCCACCCGTATTTTGAAATATTGTTTAACCAGTTAGAAAAAAACAACTAAGTTGGGCCAGTGAGATGGCTCATCTAATAAAGGTGATTGTCCCCAAGCCTGAAGGGCAGAGTTTGATCCTTGGGACCCACACAGTGGAAAGATGAACCAACTGCTAAAAGTCGTCCTCCTATTGGTTATCCAGTACCAAATAGTCAGCCCTGAAAACATGCATACAAAGTGACATTATACAAACCAAATATGGTATATTTAGGAATATATATGTATATACATATATTGATGCAATAACCATTAAGGAAAAAAGAGGCCATGGATTTATAAAAAGAGCAGGGAGAAATATATGGTAAGGTTTAGAGGGAGGAAAGGGAAGGATGAAATGTTATAATTATATTAAAATCTCAAAAAAGAAATAAGAAATAAAAGTTGTCCTCTGTTTATGCATTCAATGTGGTACTAGTATGTATGCATACATACATACACAATATACACATAAATCTAGCTTTTTAAATGAATAACAAATTAATGCATGGATGCTAGTATAGAATGTGACAAGAACTATACATAAAGTTAACACCAGCATTTGCATAATTAAAGATAATATAAATTCATTTTATTCAGTGCATATGGATAGGAGCAACTAAGGAAAGTCTGCATGTTTATTTTAATATAGTACTAGTTTTAGTTCATTCTAGTAATATACAGCAGGTATATGCAGGTTGAAAACCGTGTCCACCCTTTGCTCTTCTAAGTTCCTGGACTCAAGATTGGTGAGGTGCCCTTGTCTTTCACCTGTTTATATTTACAAAGTTACAATACATCAATGAAGAGAATTGTTACAGAAACCCTGGGAAGTTCTTAAAAAAAAATCACCCAAACAAGTCACACTCTGTGCCAGGGCTTGTGAGCTCACAGGGCACGTGTGGCAACCGCTAGAAACGTCATGGTGCTGGCTGTACCAGGGATGGGGTGTTGGCATAGAGGCAGGGAGGCTCCTGATCACTATACAGAGTACAGGGGAACACCCACAACAAAGACTCAGCCAGTCCCCAATGTCCACAGAGCCAAAACAGGAGCATCTGCTCTTTGATGGTCTGTTGATGCCTTGGGTTAGGATGGAGAGTGTCAGAGGGCTCTCTAGTATACCTGCCATGACTGTGACCTACAGCTCCTAGGTCACTCCTAAACCCTCCTTAGAGGTCATTCTAGAGCCTGAGTAAGTGACAGTTTAACACTGCATTGGTTACCTTTCTGATTTCTTTGGGTAATCGCTGCCAAAAACAATGCTAGGCAAAAAGAGTTTATTGTGGTTTCTGGTCAAGGAAACACAATCCATCCTGGGTAGAGGCAGGAGTGGGAGGCATTCTCTCACCTTACACCTGCAGTGAACAAGAAGAGAATGAACAGGGCATGTGCCTGGGCCCGTTTCCTCATTTCAAACCTCAAGTCCTGCTCCCAGTGCCCCAATTTCTCTAGCAAATCTCCTCCTTTAAAGGTTCCCATGAACTTCTCCAGTTATAACACAATATGGAGGGTAAAGTTCAAACACAGGAACCTGTAGGGCACAGTTCATATTCAAACCACAACACGCACTCAGGTTGAATTGCTGAGAGTGTATCTTAGGCAAACATGGATGGTTTATTGAGTTGTGATATCTAAGGACCTCCTGTAGGTCACAATCTTTTCCTTCTTGATTTACCACCTAAACTTTCTTTGGTCCATATTTTGTACTCCCAACATTTATCTGAAATACAATCTACTTTAGAGAAGGGAAGATCCAGGCACTCCCACTCTGTTTTCATCAGGAGAGTTTACTTGCTCATAGTTTGTTCATCATAATCTCATTAGCACATGTAAAAATGGAGGGTAAGAGAGGAGTCAATGCAGGTTCAACTCAAGTCTTACCTCAACTTGATCAAATTGTACTGGTTGTTCTGAGTGCAGAAACTTCCTCTCCCTCCTCATCTGTGTTGTTTCCCCAAGTGTGTGGCTAAGATGACAGGTGACCTCTAGATTTTACTGTGAACATCTTCTAGTTCCGTTACCTAAGCACAAACTAAAAATATCCTGAAACACATTTAACATCCAGCTGCTAATGACACCTACAAATACCCTCCAATGAAATGAGCATTACACAGAACTAAAATACCCTAATACACGAGATCTCTCTTCTAATCATTCTGTCTTGGGGAACTTGGACATATTTCTTGGAGAGAATTATTTTCCACCAACTATCAGTTCCAACAAGTGTTCTCAAATGGAAACACATTGAACATTTAAAAAAATGTTTGTGTGTGCACATTTGTGGATACACATGCACCACAGCAAGTACGTGGAGGTCAGAGGACAACTCACAGGACTTCGTTTTCTCCTTCCAACATAGGAATTGTAGGGCTCCTGCTGGGCGGTGGTGGCATACACCTTTAATTCCAGCACTCAGGAAGCAGAGGCAGGTGGATCTCTATGAGTTCGAGGCCAGCCTGGGCTACAGAGTGAGTTCCAGGAAAAGCGCAAAGCTACACAGAGAAACCCTGTCTCAAAAAACCAGAAGAAAAAAAAAAAAACGATTTGTAGGGCTCCAACTCAAGCACTCAGGCTTGGCAGCAAATGCCTTTATTTTCTCAGTCACTCGCTGGCCTGATGAGTAGTTTCTTTAATACAGGATGATAACTTGCACCCATTTCAATCATTCCTAGCTTTATTGTTTTTGTTGTCTCTGGCATTTGGGAAGAGCAGTTATTTGGCCCATGTTGCTCCCCATGTCTACATCTCTGAGAAGAATGGCCAGCAGTAGAGAGAACAAGCCCCAGGACATCAGGGGAATTCTGATAACCCCGTCCCCAGCTGTGCATTCCAAGACCTTTACCCTTTATGCAGCAAACAGAACAAAGACGGTTGAAGTTTTACCTTCAAAACAGAACCTAAAGTTCCCTCCGAGGAGGCAACATAAAATTGCTGTCATAAAACTGGGAGAAGGTCGCTAGTGGGAATTTACCGAATGGTATCACTAATTAAATACGACACTTTGGAATTAATTGACAGCCTGCACTTAAGAATATAATTGCATATTAATCAACCATTTGTAGACAAAAGTTCAATGCTATTTATTATATGAGGATAAAACTTTTACCCCCCAATTTTCAAAGCTAGTGATGCCACTCTATTCCTTAATTCATCTCCAGAAATAAATCTACTGCATTTGTGTTTGAGGTACCCCAGTGAATAAATAAGCAGGAGTTTCCAAGGGGAGTGACACCCAGGGATTTATCATGAAAAGAGCAATTGCAGACATATGTCATATGTCATTACTGGAGAGTTGGCGACAGTGCTATTCATTATGTGGTTTCAGAGGGTTCTAAATTAGAGGAATGGATTATTGGAAGTGGATGATTTCCCCAGATTGCTCCTTAATAGTGACTAAGGGGTCGGCGTTGCTCACATTTGCAATGAAAATGGGGCCAAAACCCAGCAGCAGTTGATGGAAATGAAATGTAAGGCCCGTTGGGTATCGACTTGAGACGCTGCCTAATTGTACTCCTCTTGCTTGGTTTAAATGTCCTGAGGTCTCAAAGGTTGAGGGAGTCCCAGCAACTGCAGAGGCAGTGAAGAGAGAGGGCTCCTCGGTCCCTTACCTCTGAGCTTCTTCTGGCCTCTTTGCTGCAGTGGGTACACGCAGAAGTCATTACTTTGCCAACAAAACAAGGAAAGAAATTTCTCCACAAGCCCGTTCCCATTGCTGGGAATTCTGCGCCTTCATCCCTTGTGGAATAGTCCTGATCTATCATGAGTGACCTCGACTCCCCTCTGAACGAGCAGCCTACTGCTGCGCTCATCATACAGTCATTGCAGAGTCCTATGCCCTACTAGGTGCTGATGCTTAATTTAGAAGCAAGCCAACATCTCAGTGATGCTGGTGACAGGAGAGAGTCACACTGTATAAGGCTGAGGCCTGCTCACACCCTGGTACCCGAGCTGCTTTCTATGCAGCCACAGTGATAGCAGCTTCTCTTTGTTGTTGTGTAGTATTTCCACCCCTCCCACCTCAGGGCCTTTGCATTCACTCTGATCTTCTTAGATGGCTTGTTTTATCACTCTCCTAACCATCCTTCAAGACTGTGTGTGTGTGTGTGTGTGTGTGTGTGTGTGTGTGTGTGTGTGTGTCTGTGTCTGTACATGTGCATAAGGAGGCTGGAATTCAAGGTTGCATATCATTTTATGTGTCATGGTCCTTTTTATTGGAGAAAGGGTCCCTCATTATCTTGGGAATTGCTGATTAGGCTATTCTGGCTGTCCAACAATCTCTAAGAAATCTGTCATCTCTACCTCATCAGGGCTGGGAACACCATGCCCACTGTCTCACAAGGCAAGGGCTTTACTGCCTTAGCTGTATCCTCTTAGTTCCCCTCAAGACTTACTTCAACAGCCACATACTTAGACCACCTTTTTGCTTCCTATCATGTACCCTGTCAGTATCATGATTATTTACATGCATTTTGCCTGTCCCTCTAAAGGGGATATGCCCTAGAATCAGGAATTTTTTACTATCAGCATCTTGACTTTAGTGCATACTCAATAATTATTGGTTGTTTGTGGATAAGGCAAGTATAAGGCAAAGAAATAGAAGGGAGACCATAAAGAGAAAGACATTATGGATTGAAGGTTCAGGAGAAAGCTTCTTAAACTGACCTCAAACATAATGAGTGTATAGGAGGCATATAAGAAGAAGCCAGAAGGGATAGTTCAGACAAGAGATAAGCACAGGTTGAGGAGGCAAAATTGATGAATGGAATGCAATGACAGGTGAGTATGTCTGGGTTCTCATTGGATAAGGGGAGGGCAATGCAGGAAAAGGCTGGGGAAAATCACTTTGCAGCCCAGAGTTTTGCCAATACAACCTTGCACGCCACTGGAAGAATTCAAAGGTCTAGAGAGGCAGGGCCAAGCACCACCTTTGACAGGATTTCTTGTGTTCTTATGAGAGGACTTGTTTGGAAGGAAGAGGAAAAGGATCCCCACAGCATTGCCTCCATAGGGTGGAGCTATTAGGATCCCTGAGACGTGAGTGAATTCATGGGCAGTGAAGAACAGTAGACAATGTGTTTGCTTATTTGTTAGACATGTTCTCAGGTAACCCAGACATGCTTTAAAATCCTTATGTCATGGAGCAAGACCTTGAACTCCAGATCTTCCTGCCTTACCTCAGGAGTTCTGTAATACCATGTTCAGTTTATGCAGTGCTGAGGATGGTACCTAGAGCTATGTGCATGCTAGGCAAGTACTCTATTATCTGAGCCATGTCTGCATCTATCTATCTATCTATCTATCTATCTATCTATCTATCTATCTATCTATCTATCTATCTATCTTCATCATCATCATCATCATCATCATCTATCTGATGGTTTCTTATAAGAACCCTTGTTGAACAAGGAATATTTTTGAGGCAAGTATAGACAGTATGTTGTTCCTCGTTGTTAGTTCCTGATCTTCTTGTCTAAAGCACGAATATTCTTCCCCATTGTACAAGTACTAACAAGAGGCAGCTGTACAGTGTGTTGGTCACCCTGACTCTTAGATTCACACTTTCAGGGTGCTTGCTGAGTTTGTGCATGCAAAAACAAAATTCTCTTTGAACAATTAACTCAAAACCCAGACCATCATATGGGGATGTCTCCAACATGGAACAAGTTCCATCAAAGCAAGCTGTTATAGAACTGTCATCTTGCACATTTCCAGGTTTCAAAGTTCAAGGTGAGTCTGGTTGTATGTATACACAAGGCTCATTAATAACATCATCTACATAATCAGAATAGGAAACAAATTTGAGTTTTTTTAAGCAAAATTATTCAAGCTTCAGTGCCAGAAAGACTTTCAGAACTTAGTGGCTTTATGATGTTAAGGTATGTAGGTGCTTATCTATGTCTACACACATGAGTGTGAAGTCTGGACAGCTCTATTCTTATATGTGTCTATACAGAAGAGTATGAAGCCTGGACAACTCTATTCTTCTCTGTGTCCTCACACTTGAGAGTGTGAAGCCTGGACAACTCTATTCTTATCTGTGTCCTTACACTTGAAAGTGTGAAGTGTGGACAACTCTGTTCTACAGTGTGATACAGTCTCCAGGCTCCTTCCATTTCTGCCCTGATGGTGTAGAGAATATTCTAATTTAGGTCTGATGGAATACAGCAGTACTCACCTACTTCTAACACTGTGCCAGAAAGCAATCCCCCAATTACTCCTAAATCTGAAGGGAGATACAAAAATAAACTATCTGAAGAAAATATAAGTCTGATGCCCTTTGTCATTCTGACACTGGTGAAGGAGGATCTCAAAGTAGTTTTAATTTGCATTTCTCTGAAGGCAAAGGATGTTGAACACCTTTAAATTACCAATCAGATGTTTGTATTTCATCTCTTAAGAACTACCTGCTTAGTTCAGTGGCCCATTTATTGATCAGCAGAGAGTTTTGCTTAATTTTTACAGTTTGGTTTATAGTCTAGATATTGACTTCTCTGCCTGAAGGACAGCTAGGCAAGGATGGCTGCCATTCAGCAGGTTGTGTAATCCAGGCTCAGAAAGACAAACACTTCACATTGTCTCCTGTACATCGACTTGGCTTCCAACTGTTAAATGTGTGCATCTAGATGGACATAAGCATGAGGAAAAGCCAACAAATTAGAAAGGAGCCCATGAGATGGAAATAAAAAAGGAGGTCAAGAGACAGAGTGAGGGACTGGAATGGTTAATATAACACAGGAATATGAAAATAGAAGGGGAAATCTGGAGAGCAAAAGGTGCAGGGTGAAGAGGGGGCAGGGAAATGGGGAAGGAGCAGTGGGAAGTGTAGAGTGAACAAAGCCGAGTGTGTAAGAGAATGACACAAGGGAACCTATCGCCTTGTAAGTTCATGTAAAGAAACTGAAATGAAGAAACTGCAAACAGGAGGTCTCTGCCATGGAACACCCTCTATATAAACAGGAGAAGACCTCAGGTTCCTTTTCCTTTTCCTTCACTGATGATATATCTGTGAATAAAGTAGTTCACACATTCCTGAGTATGCTTTTTGTTCTCATTATTTCTGGAAAAAGAGAAGTCAATTGTTAACTTCCCATCAGGCCTCCTTAGAATTTCTTTTACCAACAAGATAGTTAAGAATTTGGGGGCTCTTTGGTTGAGTGAAGCTACAGAGAGAAAGCAGGCTTTCAAGTCTGGAGCTGAAACAAGGCTGTAACCAAGGAAATCAGAAACCCCAGACGGTCTTAGCTGTGTTTTGATACATTTCCCACAAGCCCCTGGTTTGTTTGGGGATGTTGTTTGGTCCTTGGCAGAGGTGGCTTGCTTTCCCTTCCAACCAGCATTATTTCAAGTCTGCCTTCTGGGTGAGCTAGCTTTAGGATGGGAAGAGAGGGTTACTCCAAACAGGAATCTGGTGCCTGGAAAAATAGTCATCTTTGAAGACTTGTCTTCGGGAGTCTCCCCTGGTAGCTTTCCAGCTTGCTCATTCTTTCTTGCTTCCAGTGGACTATTTCTTTCTTGTGTTTCTAACTTGTCCTGTGTAGACTCTGATGGCTTCTTTGCTCTTGCAATATTTTTCTGTGTCTGTTTTCTTTTTTGAAATACAAAAGGAGGGGGCTGGAGAGATGGTTCAACAGTTCAGAGGACTTGGCTTTGATTCCAAGCATCCATGGTGGCTCACAACCATATTTAACTCTTGTCTCGTGGGATCTGACATCAGCTCTGGCTTCCATGGGTACCATGGTGCATAGATATACATACATATACATATGAAAAGACCTGTAAATAAAAAATACTGTAATAAAATAGTTGATCACTGCATAACATTCAGAAATTCAATATTTTATGTGCATCTCTACATGAGTGTAGTGTGTGGAGGACTTCAGATGTCATTCCTCAGACACTATTCCTCCTAGTTTTGGGGGACAATATGTGATGTAAATTTCAATTTTCAGCTTGATGAGATCTAAAATCACCAAAGAGATGCTTCCCTGGGCATGTCTGGGGGGCATTATCTTGATTACATTAATTGAGTTATGAAGACCCACCTGCTGTGGATGCCACTATTCTCAGGGCTGACATTCTGCTCTGTATCAAAAAAAAAGAAATTGATCTGAGCATTGGCATTCAGCCCTCTCTATTTCTCTGATGCAATGTGACCAGCTGCTTCAAGCTCCTGCTGCTGGACTCCATCACTATGATGGACTGTAACTTGGAAATGTAAGCCCAAATAACCCCTTTCTCCATTGTGAACCTCCACTGTCAAGCAGATGGCTGTAATAAGAAGATTGAACGATGGCTATATGATGGATTGGTGACCCTCTCTCTTCACTTTGTACAGATAAGCCTGCATTTGGACAAGCTACTGGGGAGAGACTCCTGAAACAAAGTCTTATGATGACCCTATTTTTCCAGACACCAGATTCCTATTTGGAATCACCAGGATCATCCCATCCTAAAGCTAGCTCACCCAGAAGGCAGACTTGAAATGATGCTGGCTGAAAGAGAAAGCAAGCTACCTCTGCAAAGGACCAAATGGCACCCCCAAACAAACCAGGGGGTTGTGTTAACAGCAACAGAGAAAGTAGCCCATCCCCACTGTCTCTCATTGTTAGGTCTAGAGCTCACTGACTAGGCTAGGATGACTGGGCAACTTGTCCTGGAGATCCTTCTGCCTCTGCTTCCCTAGGGCTGCGTTTCCTAGGCTGGGTTTACCACTGTAGGGTACTGTCATTAGACTGGGAGCATGACAAATATGGTACTGTCATTAGACTGGGAGCATGACAAATATAGACATCATCATCGTGAACCTCCCTGTCAAGTAAATAGAGAGCCGTAACTTGGCACAGATGATTTTACACATAGAATAAACTCCGAACAATGCAAGGGTGAGTTGCCAGTGACAAACATTGGTTAGCATCAATCAAAGAAGACTTGGGACCAGAATTCCTTACTTTTAACGACTTCTTTGTAGAATTTGTTTACTTAGGTTTAAATTAGTTAACTGTTCCTAATGTGTGAACTGTAATCTCAATGCTTCTTTTTAATTCTTCTTTATTGAGGGCAGGTTTTCAAGACAGGGTTTCTCTGTGTAGTCCTGGCTGTCCTGGAACTCACTCTGTAAACCAGGCTGGCCTTGAACTCACGAAGATCCACCTGCCTCTGCCTCCCGAGTGCAGGGATTAAAGGCATGTGCCACTATGCCTGGCTATTTTTCTTAATTCTTTTATCACCCCCATTAGCCTCTATCATCCCCTTCCCTCTTTCAAGAAACTCATCTTCTTTCTAGAAAGTTCTCCCTTCTCCTTTCACATTTCCCTAAGTGGCTCAGTGAGTTTAAGTAGTGTTGCTTGCACCAGTGTGTGTGTGTGTGTGTGTGTGTGTGTGTGTGTGTGTGTGTGTGTGTGTAGGGGGGGAATGTGATTTACTAGACAATGGGGAACTTTTAGTGGCTATACCAGTAAAGAAAATGACTCCTTATTCCCAAGGAACCACTAGAGGCCAATATTCCTTAGGAGGAGGGAGAATGTCATGAGCCCTACCACCACTCAGGAGGAAATAATAAGGGACTCTGTTCTGGCTACTTTTGTTGTTGCTTTGAGTTTTGTTGTTGTTGTTTGTTTTGTTGAGACAGTAGTCCTGGCTGTCCTGGAACTCACTCTGTAGACCAGGCTGGCCTTGAACTCACAGAGATCCACCAGCTGGCCTCCCTCTCCCTGAGTGCTGGGATTAAAGCATGTGCCACCACCACCTGGGTGTCCTGGCTACTTTAATGTCAACTTGACATAAATTAGAGTCATCTGAAAGGAGGGGACCTCAATTGAGAAAATGTTTCTATAAGATCCAGCCATAGGATATTTTCTTACTTAGTGATTGATGCAGAGGGCCCAGAGCATTGTGGATGGTGTTCTCCCTGGCCTGGTGGTCCTAAATTCTATGAGAATTTAGGCTGAGCAAGCCAGTAAGCTGCATCCTTCATGGCCTCTACATCAGCTTCTGCCTCCGGTATCCTGCCTTTGTTTGAGTGTCTGTCCTGACTTCCCTCAGTGATGAGCTGTTACCTGGAAGTGTAAGCTGAAATAAATCCAGGCTTTGTCTTGGCTTTTTGTCCCACAATAGTAACGGTCATTGGGATAGGCTCCGCCTTGTGCCCATAACCACAGCTGCGGTGAGTGTATGAGTATGACTGCCACACCATGTCTAGAAGACACTCTTGTTCAGCAGGCTTCCCTGGCCACCACTCCTGCATTCCGACTGCCCCTCTTCCACAGCAGTCCCTGAGCCCAGCACCAGTGTTTCAGTATGACAGAGTGTGCTCCTCAATTATACAAACGTCGTGCCACAGGGCTCTGCCACAGAGACACTGAAGACAGCGGCAGTTTCTCCTTTGTGCCTGTGGTATCAAAGCTGAACCTTCAGTGAAAGGAAAGCCTCGTGGAGGCTCTTGGCCTTCCTCCCAGGAAGCAGCTCCTACCTAGGACTAACTAAGCTTCCAGGCTTCCTAATCTGCAGAAGCCTTTTGAGTGACCCAGAGTGGCAGAAGTACACTTCACACGGACACTGCGGTGCCTCCCAGTGTGGACACAGGGTGATAAAAATGGCTTCTCCTGCCTCAGAGGCAGAATGATTTTCATAATCTTGGTCAGGTTCTCAACTTCTCTCAGTGCCCCTTGCCTCCTTGATGATTGAGAAGAATAATCACTGTTCTAGCTCCATTCTATGGCTGTGACAAACACCAGGAAAGAAAGCAGCTCCCTGGAAGATAGGCCGACTTAAACCTATGGATCACTGTCTACAATTGCAGGAAGTCAGGACAAGATCTCAAGCAGGAACTTGGAGGCAGGTCTGCTTCCTATCCCATTACAGGGTTATGTCCAATCATGGTACTCACATTACAGTGAAAGAGCAGCAGGGACTTGCCTGCTTGCTTTTTGGGGTGTGGGACTCAGGATGACCTGACTAGAAACAGTGCCACCCACAGTGTGCTGGGCCCTCCTGCTTCAATTCACGGTCAACACAATCTTCCACAGACCTGTCCACAGGTCCATTTGATCTAGACAGCTCCTCAACTGAGTCCTCGCAGATGACTCTAGGCTGTGTCAAGTTGATAATTAAAGTTAACTAGGACAGTTAATTAAATAATATGCTGATTTCTGAACCTGGGCATTGTCTTAGTTCAGTAAATACTGGTTATTTTTTTAAATGCCTGTCAATACATAAATTCATGAGCAGCATCACCCAGTTATCATGAGTTACAGTGCCAATGGGAGTAATGCATCTTCTTTGCATCCTCAAACTCCCTAAATTAGAGACACACAGATCCATATATCCGCAAAGTTTATATGTGCACCTTGTTTTTGTAAGAAAACAAGGTGGGTGCATATCCATCATTTGCAACATGTTTGCCCCAGTCTGAAAATGATTGCTGCCTTCGCCATCATTAACACCATTGACAGTCTCTCCACAGAAAGGCTGAGGCTGCATTCTTGGCAGCACTGTGCTGCCGAGACATCGACAGACTCAATAAATGCCCTGAAATTTAACATGCGTCTGCTGTCTGCTGAGCAGCTCTGGGCACAAATAGGTTTCTTTTATTATGGACAGAAAGGCCAAGTGAAATTTTAATCAGACAGACAAGGAAGGTATCTGAGAACACTGAAATGCCAGCCCTGCTGGTATTTCCACAATATTGAACTTGTCTTCTGGGGGCCTTTGTGGCTATTTCAATTAGCTGTGAGACACATCGCCTATGTTTTCACAAATTCTCCTCTTTTTAATTAAGCTACTGTTCATCGGGATGTTAGAAGGCAAATGATTCTTCATGTAATACACAGAGTGCCGAAGAGGAAATTAAACAGTTGAAACGTTTGGATTTAGAAAGTACACTGTTATTGCAATTCTCATGCACAAGGCTGGGCTCACGGCACTCTTCTTTCTCAGCCTCTTGAGTCTCACCCTCCCTCCTACCTAAAGCCTTTTGGTTCCACAGACAACAAACACGTAACAGTATACTAAAACTATAACAAAAACCATGAGCTAACAAACATGCTTTAAAATGGAAATACTATTTAAAATGAAATATTTATTATCAGCATTATTAAACTTACCCATTTGCTTCTTAGTGAGTTTATTTTTCTTGAAAATAACAAAGCACCAGATTGCATGCTAAGATGCTTGAAAGCACTGAAAATCATTTGAAATGCTGGAGTAAAGGTAGATCTATTACTATTTCATTTAAAGTTTTGTCAAATTATGAGTAATATTGGGTACATTGAGAGATATCCCTAAAATAAAAGATAACTCTAGCATGTGAGGGTCTATAGGTCCATCTCTGACAACCATCTTTCCCCTCTTTCTCCATCTATTTGTCAATCCAGTCATCCACCCACCTATCCATCCATGTATCTATTTCCCCAACCACCCATTTATCCACCCATCTATCCAACCATTATCATTCACTAATTGGTCCCTATATTTATGGGTTCCTACATTCATTTGTCCATTCCTCCATTAAATTCAGAGTGTAATTAAAGTCTTCCTTAAAGTATAATCAATATGACAATCAGTGCCTTTGAAATATGTCTATTAAATTTGAATGTTGAAATTCTAACCCTCTAGATAATAATATAGGGAGGTGAGGTCTGTAGGAGGGAACTGGGACAGGATGGAATCCTCATGAGCAGGAACAATGCTGCTCACAGGGGAACCCCATCGACCCTTCAGCCTTTTTTATCAACTGAAGTAAAGCTAGAAGACTAAAGGACTATGGAAAAGTGGACTGACACCTTGAACTTGGTTTTCAGTCCAAAGGGTAATAATAACTCCTCCTCTTAACAAGCTTACCCTGGCTGTGGTATTTTGCTGCAGTGGCCTAAAGAGACCATACCAGTGATTATTAAAATGTATAATTATAACACACTGCCCATAATGCTGTACTTCTGATGGGAATCCCTGGGGAGATTTGAGCTCAACACTAGACTTTGTTTATATGTTTGAGGATTAAGTCTGTAAACATGTATTTCCTTGAAAAGAATCAGGCAAAGATGTTCTTGCGGGAAGGGGCAAAAGGAAAAGTCAAGGGGATTTTATTGACTTCTTGTTTTATATATTTTTAAAGAAATTTTGTTTGCTTGAAGGTGAAGCTCCCATGGAGTCTGAGTGGAATCATGGAGTCAGTAATTCTGAAGTTCCCAGTGCATTGCTGAACCATCTAGCCTCTGGCTAAGGAGACAAGTCTTACTCAGGCAGGCTTCCTTTCCTGCCAGCTGTCCACCCACAGTTCCAGGGCTAATTTTACTCTCAAAGCTCTCACTGATGCTTTTGCTTCCTGCTGATTCCTGACTAGTCAGGAACATCCTGGTTCTTTGGGGGATACAGTTGAGGGAACATCAGGACACATGTGTCCTCCAGGAAGAGGAAGGCATTGCATCGTCACCCACCTGGGCCTAACAACTGCAGTATTGCTTTCCAAGATAATCCTCACAACCTTCCTTTGAATGGCAGTTGAGGAGAATTTGGTATGATTATACTTAGATATTGGAACATTGGCTGTTTGAATTATCTCAACTAGAATAAGACATGGTATTGTGGATACCAACAGCATTATTTTTGTATATGAATCTCTCTCTCTCTCTCTCTCTCTCTCTCTCTCTCTCTCTCTCTCTCTCTCTCTCTCTCTGTATATGCATGTGTGTTATGTGTATGTGAAAGTCTTGGTATCATTCTTTTTGGTGCTAATCACTTCTTCCTTTCTTATTTCACTTTTGGGTGACAGAGTTTCTCACTGGCCCTTATCTTGCCAAATAGACAGGGTTGGCTAGTCAAGGAGCCCCTCTTCTCTCTGCCTTCTCAACACTGACATTATAGGTACACATTAACCACACTAAGATTTATATTTTTAACATGGCTTTGGCAATCTAACTTAATTCCTTATATTTGCAAGGCAAATGCTCTACTAACTGAACTCTCTCTGCAGCCTCACAATTGTTTTGTAACAAAATGCATATACTTATCTCCCTCAATTATTATGTCACAGTCAGAAATTCATTGGTAGGCCCATGTTTGAAAAGATAAAAACTTCCTACATTGATTTAGAAAAATATTTCTCTCTCTGTCATCCATCCACTTGGTAGTTATTCATTGCTTGGGACAACTACACAGACTTTGCTCGATATATTTACAAACATGAGTATTACCAGTGTATGTATGTGTATATGTACTTTTGTATACCTGTGCATATGTGTGTCTATGTATATGTGTGTGTTTAGAAGAAAACGAGAAAGTGACTTTGTTTTATGCTTTTCAACTTGATAAATGTCACAGTTTATGGAGGTGTACATGAGCATTTTTTTCAAGTTGAGTGGCCTTCCAATATTCATGGCATGGCCACTCTGTGCTTCTCTAAACCAGCCTGCTCCTAATAGGAATTCAGGTGGCTTCACATTAATTTTTTAATAAGATTTTATTTTCATTTTAATTATGTGTATATTCACAAGAGTGCAGGTCCCCACAGAGACTAGTTGAGAGCATCAGATATCCTGGAGCTGGAGTTATAAATAGTTGTTGAGCTATGTGGATGCTGGAATCAAACTCAGGTGAATCTTCTAGAAAAGCAGAAAGCACTTTTAACTGCTAAACCATATCTCTAGCCTCCCATTGTTGTTTCTTCAACACATTGGGAACACACTCTTTAAACATGATTCCCTAAATGAGATTTTCTGTTATGGTGAATATTTCTTTAAATAAGCAATGGATGAACATGGCTTCTCACCTTCTAAGCTTTCTACTAAATTGAGTAGAAATACCAATTTAGTCAAGGAAGGAAGTACCCAGTTGGTCTTATGAAGAAAACAATAATCAACAAAACTGGCATTACATGGCAGGAGAGTGTTGACCAAATATTTCCTTTGCTAATATGAGGCTCTGAGGTGACTTCTCAGTAGCCATGATGGGCAAATGCTGCACACTTGTAATCCCAGCACTATGGAGGCAGAGACAGAATGGTCCTTAGGCCTCAAAGACCAGCTAGTCTAGCCTCATTGATGAGCTCTAAGCCACTGAGTGATACTGTCTCAAGGAGATAGTGTTTCTGAGGATAACACTAAGGTTATTCTCTATTCTCCACATACATATGGACATACACATTACACAACACACACACACACACACACACACACACACAACACACACACATGCACAGGTACACACACACACACACACCTTATAAAATAAAACACATATACTAAGAAGAGAAACAAATTCTGTAGTTGTTGAGTGCTCTATGATTATTTTAATGACACAAAGCATTTTTGCATATTGTCTACTTTTCCATAAAAAAAAATGTGTTAGCTGGGGAAGCATCCCTGACCATGGATACCTGATATGCAATAGAAGCAGGTGTAGACCCCGGGATAAAGCACTCTTAGGCAGTTTGTTCTATCAATTCTTCTCTAACACATAGGGTTTCTTTCAATCTCTAAGCATCATGGGGAAACATCACCAAAGTCCTCCATTGCCTCCTACAAATCACAGGCTTGCCCAGTCACAATGTGAGCTCACACTTCCATGTGGTGTATTGTCATCTCTTTGAACCCTCTTCTCATTCTGCCCACGGAAACACCTCTCCATTTCTCTCTCTCCCAGCACATCTTCCTTTGATGATGTCTTTCTCTTTCTTCTTTTCCTGTCCCTTCAATCCCCTTTCTCTGGCTTCTGGAGGATCCACTATAAACCATTTGGTTTTTTTTTTCCAAGGTGCTATTGCTCACACCCCTTTGGTGACTTTCCTCCTTCTGTTTGTGACAGTTTTATAGATCTACCAGGAGGTTTGCAGGGTTCTCTTCTCCGTCATGGTCATGTATCTATCTCCTTCCTCAGCCCAAATCCTTCTCACAGACATTATTTATCAAGTCCTAGAACAAGCAAGGATCGTTGATGTTTCAAAGCCCCTATTTTCCCTATTTTTGGGATAGTTTCCCAGATATGTTGACTGTTTCTTCTCATTTCTTTTATTTTGCAATGGTATCATTGCCCAAGAGGCAAGCAGAACCCTCTTGGGGTAGTAGTATCTTATCTTCAGTCTTTAGTCAATCTTAGCCACATTTGTTTCCTAAACCACATAGTGTCTGCCATCTGTGACATTTCATGTTTCTCTCCAACAAACAGACACACTCCCTTAAAGTATCATCCAGGGTTCTTTAGAATAGTATTGATGCTCTACACACACACACATCTATATCTATATTACAAAGGGGACTTATTAAATTGGCTTATATGATATGGCCAGATACAACAATGGCTGTCTTCACTCTGGAAAGGCTGAGAGCCTGGTGGTTGCTCAATTCACTAGGCTCAATGTTTAAGCAGTCCCAACCTGGCTAAAGACCTAGAGGATTCCTGGAGATCCACTGATTTCCAGTACAGGCTGGAAGACCAACAAAATGGTTCTGATGTCAGGGAAAGAAAGTGAAAGAGTGCATCATCATTGTCATCACCATCGTCATCAGCAGCAGCAGCAGGAGGAGGAGAAGGAGGATAGAAGCACTCACTAGCAAGAAGTGAAAACAAGTGCACAAGTAGAATTACTTTTTCCCCCAAACTCCTTCTATCTGGGCTGCCAAAGGTGTGCCCACTCTGGGGGAGACTAAGCCCAGTTCAGTTAATAATCCCTGGAAATGGGCTCACAGACCCACCCAGAGGTGCATTTCTGCATTGATTCCAGATCCAATCACACTATCAATCAAGACTAACCACCACAGAGCAGGAGAGATGGCCGGATGTGGACAGCACTTGCTCTGAGTCTGAGTCCTTAGCACTGGTGTAAAATCTCAGACATGGCTGACTGTGCCTGTCACCCCAGCACTGGGACTGGGGTGAATAAGCAGATCACCAGGGCTTGCTAATTGTTTAGTTAGACTAGCCAAAACAGTTAGCTTGTGGTTCTGTGAGAGAAGCTTTATCAAGGTAATAAGGTAAAAATTGATGATGAAATGCCAGAAGTTCTCCTCTGGCCTCTGCGTGTGGACACACAGGTGCACAGCACACACTTGCATACTCAGCAGCTAGTGCATGTAGATGATTCACCTGCTACATATATTCACGCTGAATAACACTTACCACACTACACACAGAGAAACAACCCCCACACAAATGTTTTCTTAAAAACAATGGTTAACAATCACACTGAGAGTGAAATCTCTGGGTTCCATGTTTATATCAAACCCATCAATATAAGCAAAGTAAATGGTTAAGCACACATAAGTACCTGTTGAAGAATGAAGTAAAAGAATGGCCCATGGCTCTGAGTCTTCCCAACATCCTTACCATCAATTAGACAAGTAGGTCCTGTGTTCCTTCCTTCCATGTTGTTTATGGGTGTGCAACCTTCACCCATTGGTCAACTCAGGGTGGCCCCACCAAAGCAAAATGCACTGTCTCAACCCAGGCCTTCCCTCATCAGGAGCTGGAGATTCTCTTAGAAGTGTACAGGGTCATAACCAGGGGTGGGAGTGGGAGGGAAATACATCCATAGTGAGCTGAAAAGGAAGCATGCACCCTCAGTGGAGAACAGATGTAGCTTTTCTGAGAATTGCTGTGAGGAAAAGTGGAGGCCATGTGGGGATATTCTGAAAGACCTTTGGCCCCATGAATCGTGGACTGGGGAAGCAGTGTAGCATCTGCAGATGTCAAATGACCAATAAAACTTCATGAATGGTCA
Source organism: Peromyscus maniculatus bairdii (assembly GCF_049852395.1). Classification (NCBI taxonomy): domain Eukaryota; kingdom Metazoa; phylum Chordata; class Mammalia; order Rodentia; family Cricetidae; genus Peromyscus; species Peromyscus maniculatus. Next base: position 8,739,608 of record NC_134859.1, on the reverse strand, counting down.
TGCTCACTGGGATCCCAGAGAACAAGGCTGACCCTGTGGCACGACCTGCTAACACAATTAGGTCATTTGTCTTTGCGAAGAGATGGCCATTTCCTTATTTTTTTATTTATTAATTTGTAAGAAGTGGCTTTAAGATGCTGTGCAAACCTGGACCACATGCTCATATTTTACAAAAGCCTGGAAGAAATTACACAGGGAGCAGTTGCCTCTAAAGTACCTAGGGTAAAGTGGAGTGATGGCAAGCAGTTCTGAGAGAGGCTGTCTTCTCAGATCTACAAAACAAAGAAATTTCCTGTTAGAGCTCATTCATTTATGCACGCGCACGTGTGTGTGTGTGTGTGTGTGTGTGTGTGTGTGTGTGTGTGTGTGTGTGTGTGTGTACATACATATTTATATGGTGTATAAGCACATGCATGTGTATGTGTATAGCTATAACCTCAAGTATAGTTCCTTGTGTTTTGAGACAGTGTCTTCACTAACAATTAGTCTCGGCTAACTGGCCAGTGAGTGCCAATGATCCTCCTGTCTCTACCTCCCCTTCCATTCCAGTACTGAGATTTTAAGTTTATACCACTATGCCCAGGTTTTCCATGAATGCTGAAGATTGAACTCACTTCCTCATACTTGGATGGCAGATTACTTTTACTGAATTTGAGTTAGCTACCCAGATACCAGTTTCTTGTTCGTTGATTGGTTGGTTGGTTTTTAACATTTTCATTGGGGGAAAGTGAGTTCTCCAGTCATGAAACTGCAGATAGGTTGGTTTTCTGCCCCTCAGATACGATGAATTTTTGTATACCTGGAAACTTTGTCATTCTTCAACAATAATCATTCATAGATGGCTCAACTATATCTGTTTCATAGCTGTTAAATGTGGCAGCTTAAGTGTCCTCTTTCAGGGCTGTACTATCATTCTCTATTACATCATTCCACCCTTGTATGGCAAATAATCTATGTCTTTGATGCTTCTCTGGATCAGCTGGGAATTATCATCTAAGTCTGAACACAGTCAATATGCTCTCTCTGATGGTGTAGAGCCAGGAAGATGTTACTCATCAAACTTTGGATAAGAGTGGAGTCTGTTCCATGGGGACTTGTTCTGGGGTCCAGCCTGAGGCAGCAGCTCTTCACCAGTGATGCTTTTGCACCATCAAAGTGTCCATGGTGATGTGGAGACCGAGGGTGTGAGCCAGAATCCTACCACTGTGAGCCTTTGTTTTCTACTCAAAACAATTTTCACTATTGCTGACAAAGTTGAGGTAAAGGCAAGAACATTTACTGCCATCAGGCGTGAAGCAACACGTCTTGAAGCATGGATATGAGGAGGTGAAGACTTCAAACTGCCTTGATGTCTCCTTGCCTCCCTCCTTACTGCAGGAGCTTATACACTTCCCAAACAACAGAGCTTGTAGTCACTAAGAAATTCATCACACTGAAAACTGCCAATGTGTTCAGCTTTTGTTGTAAAGCAGTCTTGACTGCTTCATAATTAATGAAAACTTCATAATAGGATTTTTTTTTCCTGTGGAAAGTGCAGAGGCTGGATTATGTTTCTAGAGACAAGAAGTGGCTTATCTGGGCCTTCCTGTGGAGTGACACAGAAGGAAGCTGCCTGTCTTAAGGTGTCTACTGCTGTGAAGAGACACCAGGACTACAGCAACTCTAATAAAGGAAAAGATTCAATTGGGGCTGGCTCACAGTTTCAGAGGTTGAGTCCATTATCATCATGGCAGGGAGCATGGCAGTATGAAGGCAGACATGGTGCTGGGGAAGGAGCTGAGAATTCTACATCATGATCCAGAGGTAACGGGAAATGAACTGTCTTCCTAGGAATGTCTTAAGCACATATGAGACCTCAAAGCCCACCTCGACAGTGACACACTTCCTCCAGCAAGGCCATACCTCCTAATAATATCACTCACTATAGGCCAAGCATCCAAACACACAAGTCTGTGGGGGCCATACCTATTCAAACCACCACACTGCCATTGGTGAGGTATGGAGACCCTGAACACTAAGAAGAACTCACCTCACAGTTGCAGCTCACCATGATCCTGTGGAAAGTTGACACATGTGGCCAGACCTTATAAGGAATCTGGCATCTGTGATTTGGGGTATACAGTTTACAATATTTGAATATTGGTCACTAAAGCAAAAGTTCCCCAAATCACTTTTCATGCAAACAATTTCTGTCAGCCCCTCACAGTCCTCAGACACAAGATAACTTTACTAAATAATTATAATAACTATGCTAAATGCAGTGTCTGCTGTATTAAATACTATTGGTTAAATATGGACAGGTGGTTGGGTGGATAGATGGATGGAATAAATGAGTGGATAGATATATAGGTAAAAGGGGTGGATGTGTAGGTGGATATATGGGTAAAGATAGATGGATGTCTGGATGGATATATGGGTCTATTCTTGAATAAAAAATGAGTAGCTCCTACCTATAACCAATTACTGCAATCATGGTGGCTTCTAGCAATAGAAACATATTCTCTTGTAGTCCTTGTTGACAGAAGTCTGTAGTCATTGTCACCTGTCTTAGATAAAGTACTGGAGGGCCTGTATGCTCTGTTCTCTGGGTTGTTGTATGATAGAAGTTTCTGCCACTGAAATTCCATTGTCTTCTCTTCCATGTGTGTCTCCATGGCTTATACAGACAATTGCACTTGTCTATAGGGCAACCTAACTAATCAAGGATATTTTCCCATCTAAAGAAATCCAGTCACATTTGCCCTATAACATTTATAGGCTCCAGGAATGGGGACCTGACATCCTAGGGTGGCCTTTACCCAGAATTCCACAGTAAGTGTGAGAGCAGCCTTTAAGTAGAGAACAATTCCTTTGCTAGAAAATTAGCTGTTCAGGTGACCTACATACTACAAACTAACTGTCCAGGAGAAGTGAATGCTGGGACACCCCTGTGCAGGTGCAGTACATGCTGGGACCTAGATGCCCACAAACAGTTCATACAGGGAATTAGCTGTCTGGGTGAAGCACTGTGTAGGAACTAGCTGTGAAGAAGAGGTGCATGCTGGGAACTAGCTGTCCAGATGAGTTACATGGTAGGAACTAAATATACAAAAGAGTTGCATGCTCAGAAATAGTTGTGGAAGAAAGGTGTATGCCTGGTACTTGCTATATAGAAGTGAATGAAACTGATACAGTCCTGATATCAGGATATCTTGTGAGAATGTGACCGCACTTGCTAATTATCTCATTGGTTTCATTGGTATGACTGGGCCCAACCAGCTTCTTGGCAGACAGTCCAAGGAAAGCCTACAGTGCTCTCCCTGAGACAACCTTATTTATCTCTCCATTTCCATTCCTTAACAATGTGTGAACTTGGGGAAAATATTCACTTCTTTGCTCAGGTTCCTCTTTAGCAAAAAGGGGGATAGTTTACTAGAATTTAACTTTCAAGGCTCTGAGAACATTAATGTATGTAAAGTTCACAGTGCCATATACATATTATTTGCAGTTATTGCATTATTGGTGCTAATGCTGTTACCATGGTGATGATTTGACCGGCAGTGATGAAACAGTGATGCCTTCCATTGGCATTCCTTAAGTATTAGCTACACATGATAGGATTTCATTCAGATGGGATTAATTGATGTTATGCCTCCTGCTGCTTTGCCCCTTGCTCATGGGGATCTATTGTTTAAAAGGCATTTAGGGGCCTGTGGGATGGCTCAACAGGTAAAGGTGATTTCTGTCATGCCTAACACAATCCCGGATCCCACATGGTAGAAAAGGAAAAAAAGATGATTACTGAAAGCTGTCATCTAATCTTCACAAGCTTGCTGTCAGATGTTTATGTGTGTGTGTGCACACACACACAATCAAAGCATTTTATTTTAAAAGGACTTTACTCTTTTTATTATTATTATTATTATTATTATTATTATTTTATTTTACAATACTATTCAGTTCTACATAACAGCCACAGATTCCCTTGTTCTTCCCCTTCCTGCCCCCCTCCCCTTCCTCCCAGCCCACCCCCCATTCTCTTAATGGGTGTGTATTACCTTCGAGTCTGGTGCCTGCAGACAGTCTTAACCTGCTTTCAAATCTGATGTGGGCAGATGCTTTGGGGATTTGGGATATGAATTCCTGAAGGGTGTTAGCATTTGGTCTTCTACTTTCCTTGCCCACTATAAACCAGTGATGGAATTGATTTGCATGGCCTGTAGCAAATGTTCTAGGCCTGTGTGGGGGCTCATTTGCAAATCTGTGGTCATTTATCACCCCGGTTGGATTTGTTTAATAGTAGATGGTGCCATTGGCATAATGTGTCTCACTGTGCAAGAGAGAAGCTGTACCCTGACCTCACTTGAAGAAGCCACTGTGGGATAATTTCTTTCCAACCCATGACTGACATTACAGTGTGATTACAAATGTTCAGTGCAGTGGATGGTTAATGCAGTCTGGACCAGGATCCCTATGATTTATGCTGATAATTAGCTCTTCCTAGGAAATGGCCTCCATGTCTAGGTAACTTTTATTTTTTCCGACAGTCATCTCCATAATGAGCTATTAGTCTACAGACCAGAAAGAAAGGATGGGAGAAGGAAGGAAAGACCTCGGGCAGTAGGGTCTTTATTTCTTCTTGAAATACTCATTTATTTAAAGCCAAATGTGATTGTGCTCCCTTTTATGAAGGTTCATTGCTCTGAATTGCAAAAGCAACTCAGAAGTAGGAGGGTTGGGCTCTTATATGTCTTAGTGATGGTTTCTGGAGTTTAGATAGAGCATGCATTTTGCCATACTCATCTTCACTGGGTTCCATCCACACAAAGAAGGGCAGACAGCATTAGCATACTTTCTGGTTAGGGATAGTAACAGAGATGGAGGGCCCATCAGTCTGCTTTAAATAGAAGTCTTCAGGGATGAATGACAGAGCCAGTATAGAGGAAATGGGCTAATTATTAAAAGGCTTATATAAGGAGTAAATGACATAAACACAAGGTGCTATGGGTAGCCAGGGCACACCCATGCTTCAAGGTCATCAGAAATGGAAGATGGACTTTAAGGCTTTCCTCTCCCCCTTGCTTGCCTTTTATTACCTGTTTTCCATGGCCTCTGGCAACCCCTGTACCCCTTAACTCATCTTGCTGCTTCTAGAAGTGACTTTTTCTACTTTGTTCTGGTTCCCACACAGCAGGAGGTAGTTGCATTATTGAGATGAGAACTCTATGCCAGTGCTTGTGCTTTTGTTTGCCTTTTGAGCAGTGAATGTCATTACAGAATAAAGGATGTATTGGTAAAAGTAGTTTCCCACACTAGGCTGTTCCAGCTCCATCAGGGAACATGAGGGAAGATTGTCACATTGAATGGATGCTTTCCAGTATTTGACACAGGATTGGACACCAAGATGAGCATGTGTGAAATGTGCACATGAGAGGGAGGCAAGTAAGAAATCCCACTCTACGTTGAGAAGACCAAGCCAAAATGGGTTAGGTCATCAGCAGGCAGTCATAGAAACAAGACTAAGGGATTTTTTTTAAACTCTGAAGAGACACCTCCATGACAGACAGGTAGATTGTTTTTAGCTTGCTTAGAGTCACCTGTTTGACAGCCTTGGGAATTTTATCACCCTCCTTTAGAACAGTGGTTCTCAACCTGTAGGTTGCAACCCTCTTGGAGGTCATACAACCCTTTCCCAGGGGTTGTATATCAGTTATCCTGCATATCAGGTATTTACTTTGCAATTAATAGCATTAACAAAATTACAGTTATGAAGAAGCAACAAAAAAATTTTATGATTGGGGGTCACCACCACGTGAGGAACTGTGTTAAAGGGTCGAAGAATTGGGAAGATTGAGACCTCTTCTCTAGAGCACTTTGATTAATCAAGGAACTTTTTATCCCCTCCCACCCCTTCCTTCCCACCATCTTTCTACTTCCCTTGCTTTCCTCTTTTATTTCCTTTATGTCTTCCTTCCTTCTGCTCTCTTACTTTATTTCTTTTGCCAACTCCCTCTTCACTCCCTTCCTGCCTCTTCCTTTCCTTTTCCTGTGCCTCCATCTTCTTCTCCCGCTCCTTCCTCCTCTTCACACATGTCCCTCCTCCCCACAAACACCCATCAGAGCCAGTCACCAGAAACATCTAACTGACCAAGTCAGGCTCCTTAGATTTTTCCATAGCTGTTTCTTGTTGTCTGTGACATCACTGTAGAGTTTGATTCCCAGTCCATTTTATATGGCAGACATCTTTGAATTCCCAGAAACAGTTTTGCCTCCTGGGGACAGCATTTAAAATTTAGATTTGCTGGGAGATTCTGACCTGACCAAGGCCAAGGCGGCAGCAGGGTTATTTCAGCCATTTTCATTCATTCCCAAGGTAGAAAGGTCATGACTACCACCTACCTCCCCCCCCCAAAATGGTACAAATTCCCCCTTTTGAATTTTCTTCCAAATATTTAAAGGCAGGGATAGACTAGTCTCACAGCAATGGTTGGAAACATTATGAACCAGATGATAGGGATGAATCTGATGGCTTCTCATATAGAAATAGTTTTAGATTTCTGAATACTTCAAGATATTGGACATGGCTAGACCTCCTAGTGATAAGTAAAAAGGCTATCTCAACCACATCAGACCACAAGGCCACTATAATGACTGATCTGTCAAATCCCACTGCTCTCAAATCTAAGGGGATGATGTATAAGAGTTTGTATATTAAACATTTTGAATTTTAACCCATTCACAGACAGACACCTGAGTCTTTCCATTTGGATAACATTAGTTTAGCTATGGATTGTTCCCTATAAGAAACTAAGGAAGGAATGGAGGCTGAAAACAAGATGGCAGTCTTCCTCTGCAGCTGGGATTTGAATAGATCATTGCATGCCAGTCTGCCTTAGCTCTTTCTGTGCACAGTGTCATCATTACTCTGTGGTGTAATTATTTGAAAACCCCCCCAAGACTTTCCTGGAACTGATTTTAGTTTGGTCAAGAATTCTAACACTTGAGGAGAGGGGGTTGGAGAGCTGAATCAATTTTTAAAGAGAGTCCCACATAAACATAATGACCTGAATTCAGCACTCATGTAAAAGCCATATATGGGTGGCAAGCCTCTGCAACCCCAGTGCTGAGGGGTACAGAGGCAGGCTGATCCCAGGGACTCATGACCAGCCAGGGTAGCCAATTGGTGAGCTCCTTGTTCAGTGAGAGACCCTGTTTCAAAATATAAGGTCAAAAACAGTAGAGGAGGACACTCAGTGTTGACCTCTGACCTGCACATGAGCACACACACATTTTTAATTAAAAAGAATTGTGTGGTTTTAAGAAGGCCTTGCAGTCCTTGAAAGTGGTGCACTATGTCCCTGGATGCTGATACATAAAACATGTTACAACGTATTAATAGCCTCCCTGATCCTAGATAGATGAGAGAATATCAAAGAAGAAATCAACACCTTCGCCTGAGACCTATTGTAAAAGAAGTATAGGTAGTATATAAATCACATTGCTTTCATTGAGCCAGGAAACTGAATACCAGGAAGCATTGTTGTGTGACTACGGAAAGAGTTAAGCCATTTTTCTATTTACATGGTTTATTTCACAAGTGTCTGACTCATTGGGCATAGCTAGCACAGTTAAATTACAAAATTACTATTTGGTCCCTTTTTTATTGACTACAATTCAAGGCTGCTTCAAGCCTCCCAAATTTAATCCCCCCCTAGCTCTTTGGCAAGAATATTACCTTTTATTTTCACTGTTAAACTGTGCGAGATACCCCTAAGGCTACATGGAGACTTGCTCTCTGAGATGGTGGCTAACGGAGTGTATCACTTTTTCATGATTTCCCATTCTCCTGTAAATTGGGAGAGGCAAGGAGAGCAGTGAAATGTGAATTTTGTGTTGTCAGCACTTTCCTGCCACAGTCTCAGCCCATGTGGTGGCTGTTTTGGTAATTAATTATCATGTGTTGGTCGCTAGTCATTCCAAGTTACCATTTAGCAACCTGTCAAATCCTGAGCTAATGAGCCTATCTTGTGGAATCTTACGCATTTTATTTTAACTCAAGTTTAAGTTTTATTTTAGTTTTAAGCATCAGGACAATGCTGGTTTTGTTGGGTCAGAATGGAGTTAAGAAGGAGATGGTGCGTCAGTCTGTTGTTATGAGTAGCCAGCCCACCAGAGATGACCATCCAGACACAGTTTATAGCCATTTGACAGTCTTTATTCCAGCTGGCAGAGACTACACTCTGGTGTTCAGGACCTCATGCAGCCCAAGCATTTAGTGCAAAGGGCTTTTAATGGTAACAACTACATCCTGATATCTTGCTCTGCAGCTGCAGAAGTGTGTGTGTGTGTGTGTGTGTGTGTGTGTGTGTGTGTGTGTGTGTGTGTTTGCACAAGCAAGCAATTTAACAGAAGTTAAAATAAACAGTTATCTGGAGGGAGAGGTTTGCACAAACAGGTAGTTTAAAGGAAACTAAGTTAGCTGGGACATCTTGACCTGGAGTTCCTAGAATAGAGTTGGATACTTTTCCGTAGCATTCTCCATCAAGGAGACCAGATTCTAGTTAAACTTGAAATGGCCTTAGGAATCTCTGCAGTGTCTTGCCCTGTGAGGACATAAAACAAACAAACAAATAAACAAACAAACAAACAAACAAACAAAAAAGGCTTGTCCTTGTCCTGTAATAATATGAGGACAAAAAAAGGCCTTATCTTTGCTTTCCAATAATTTCCCACCAAGAATGGGACACTGGAAGTATTTCACTGACTTTAATTAATTTGAATTTGTTGTTACTGTGACTGGGAGTGAGGAGCACACACATAGCATGCAGTGCACATGGAAGTCAGAGGACAACTCTGGAGTCAATTATTACTTTCTGTTGTGGGTTCCAGGGGTTGAACTCAGATGCTCAAGCTTGTGCTGCAAGGACTTTCACACACTGACCCATTGCACTGGCCCTGTGTTGACTTTAGTCTGATACACTAAATTGGATTGGAGATTGGAGTACCATGATTTCTTAGTGAATGCACGGAATAGCTCATTTCAGAATATTGTCTGCAAATGTGCTTTTAAAATTCTTATTCTTGTTGAGATTTCTGTGCTAGAAACATGGGGAGCTAAAGAAGGCTTGTGTTCCACATTCCTCCTGTAGTTGCTGATGTTCTTGCCTCCCATGATGGTAGACCACAGTGGCCTTATCATATCTACATTGGAGGAGCACTGCAGTTTCAGGGCAGAGTGAGAGCTTCCTGGCTCAGATAGTCAGCTTTTCCAGCCTTGGGTTGTGTGCTGGCAGCTCAGCTGAAACAGCAAGAACCCATCTGGGTGTCCATGAATGGATGAATGAATAGGAAAGAACATGTAGAGTGTATGCATGACAGAGTTTTATTCAGCCATAAAGAAGAATGCAATTATGTTATATGCAAGGTATAATTGGAGCTTGTCATATGAAATGAAGTCAACCATAACAAGACAAAATACATACAACATGTTTTTTTCTCATGTGTGTAGCCTGTGTTTTACACACACACACACACAGACACACACACAGACACACACACAGACACACACACACACACACACACACACACACACACACACACACACCATGAAAATAGAGGAGAGTCCATTTAAGATAGAACAGGAGTAGCAGAAGGAAGCAGATAAGGAAAAGAGAGGGTAGTGGGAAGTAAATATAGTCAAAGTACATGATGGTATGCTTCATCAAAATGTTACTATGAAAATACTGCTTTGTAAAAAACATATGCAGCATTTTAAAAGAATAACAATTTCCTGATAATGACTGTGTCACCTCTTGATGAGGAGTAGGAGCTGGGACCACATGGAAATGCTCACGTCAGTACATGCATCTCCACTTTGACCTTCAGATGTGTAATATCTGATGAGGCCACAACACCTTCCTTCTTTCCTGAGGCTTAGCTGACCCAGAAATTAGAGGCAGACCATTTACTTTTCATAGAAAGAAGTGGATTCTTCAGTTCAACATGCAAAATTCAGACTGGTAGCTACTTCTGAAGCCTGGGCATAGCTTTGGTGTCACATGATTGAGAGTGTCTGCAATTCAGAAATGAAATTTTTTTTCCTTGCCAATCAAAATCAGGTAAAACTACTTCCCCATAGGTAATTTAGCCAGGTAGTGAACCTGTTTCTGTATAGATACCAAAAATGAGAATGGAAGGGAAACACAGCAGTAAGTTCCCTTATTACTGTTCGTGTCAGTAGTTCCTTCTAAAAGCAAGCTAGAAATACAAACTCATCTTTCCATCTAACATGAGCATGGTATTAATTCTGTATAAAAGACCACCCTCATGGGTGTTAGTTGCTTTCATATTACCTGTTGATTGTGTTTGTTGTGTTGACCATATTTCCCATATTTCAGGTTTATATTCATGCTAACATAATAATTCCTGTTACTTATTGTCTGTCTGTTTATCAGAAAACTCAAAAGTTCAATAGCATATTTTTATTTGTCTTAAGATGGTATTACTGTGTATCTGAGGCTGGCCTCCAATTTAAGAGTCCCCTGCCTCCACTTCTCAGTTGCTGAGATTACACGGTGTACACTCCATGATCAGCATGCCCCTTGGTCTTCTACAGCAGTGAACTCTAATGACAGCAGACCCACAGATGTGTGCATTTTGTGTGTTCTTTGTAGAAATCTGAGCTGAGCTGAGCCATCATTTTTAGGAAGTTTCAGAGGACTCTCTGTGTTGATAAATAACCTTCTTGGACTTGTTGATTGTGAGTAACTCAGGGTTATAACAACTTAATTCAACACTTTTAACTGACTACAATATCAGAGAAATGAGGAAGCAACTTGGAAGACTGACTTTTGGCAATAACAGACAAGTTCACATGAAGCTACTATAGTCCCACAAAAGATGTTAGCATAGGTATCCTCTCTGCCCTCATTTTGTTTCGCACTTTTGAGTATGCATAGGCTGGTTCTCCTTCCAGTTAGAGGAAGGCAGTGGAGAGAAGTGGTATTGATGAGGGCTGATTAAACAAATTAATGAATTGAGACAGCTGCATAGTAAGTGAGAAGAATTTGGGGAGCGGAATTGGTTTTTGCTCATTGACCGTACAGTGTAGGCATTTAAACCACAAGAGGATGTTAAAGAACAAGCTATATTGCCAAGGTAAGTGAAGAAAAACTATTTAGAATTGCATAGGTATCATTTTTTCCAAAGAATAGTTACGTGCTGGCTATCTACTGTTGTCCTGCCAATATCATTCTAGACCCATTTTCTGAGCCATCTGCAGCAGCAGAAATGACTTTTTTCAACAAATAGGTGTTGGAATTTGTCTGCCACTCCAACACTTCCTGATGCTGTGGATATGATGAGTATGTTTTCTCATTGGATGGTATAATAAAGTCCAATGTCCTTTGCTCGGAGTACTAGATATTCTCACCTCCAAGTGTTGTCATTACACATTCTTCTCCTTTACTATTTATTTTTATTTTGTGTGTGTGTATAGGTCAGATACAACCCAGGGTATCAGTCCTCACCTTCTACCTTGTCTGAACCAGGGTCTCTGTTGCTTTTCTGCTCCAGAGATTCTCCTAGCTTGCCTCAGGCAGCACTGAAATTGCAGACACATGTTACCCATCATGCTTTAGGTGGGTTCTGGAGATCCAAACCCAGGTCCTCACATTGTATATAGCAAGTTCCTTACACACTGAGACATCCCCCCACATTTTAAAAAATAGAGAATTTATGCTGACAAGAATATGAAGTCCTAACAAGTGCTATAACTTGTATAATGGAGAAGTTACTTTGAGATTCACTTAGCAACATCCTGGATAGCTCAAAGTACGTAGACCTTTGCCCTCTATATTTAACCCCTAAAATTAGGCATGCTGGAGATCCAGACTAGAAGATCCACTTTATCCTTGAAGCAAAAAATTATGGAAAATAGCCAGACATGGTACCCATACTTGTTGTTATAGCAGAGGAGAGATAAAGACTGGAGGATTGACCAGTCTAGCTTACTTGGTGAGTTCCGGGCCAGTGAGAGACCCTGTCTCAAAACAGAAGATGGATGCCATCTTAGAAATGGCACTGAGGTTGCCCTGTGGACTCCTCATGTACAGGAACATATACATGCATACATGTGCATGAGCACACAAACACAGAAGACAGAGGGGGGAGATAGATAGATAGATAGATAGATAGATAGATAGATAAAAATTAACAAAACAAAAATCAACTGAATAAAAATCAATAGCCTACCAGTAGGGAAATAGGAAATAAACTATACCAAGTTTTCACATCTGGAATGCCATATTGTATTTAAAATTAATAAATCATATGTCTGTATGTCAACATAGATAAATCTCAAAAACATAATCTTGAACAACTCAGTGTCACTTGTAGAAGGGGATTACAGACTGACCTCAGTTGTAGTATTTTCTGAGCATGAAAAAAAAAATATATATATATATGTATATATATATATATATATATATATATATATATATATATATATATATAATGCGTTTATATTCTCTCTGACCACATTCACACATGATTAAATGAGAGAGAGGATCCTGAGAATTCTAAATACTGAAAAAGCAGTGTGCCCATCTCTGTTGGGAAGTAGAGGAGAGCTGGAGAGCTTGAAATGAGAGAAAGCAACTGAGAGATATTCAATTATATTTGTTATGTTTTACGCTGCGAGCTGGAGGGGAGACATACAGCACAGGCTGTAACTATCTTCTGTTCTTTATTTATATGACTGATAAGTTGCATAAGAGAAAATGGATATTTCAAAAGCTGTTGTCACTGGTCTGTGGGAGTATGCCTCTGTGTGTGTGTGTGTGTGTGTGTGTGTGTGTGTGTGTGTGTGTGTGTGTGTCCCCGTGTGTGTCCGTGTGTGTCAGTGTGTGTCCATGTTAAATCTTTTGAACATCAGATTGCTTTCTTTCAGATGACTAGAGTCTGATCGTTTTCAGGACCTTGAAAGGTCTTTGCACAAAACCAATGGCCTTTTTGAGTGCAATATCTAAGGGCAGATGAGCAAAGGGAGGGAGGACCTCAGTCCATCAGACAAAACCTGGATATGTCCTGTGCTTCCCTGATGGCTTTGATCAATGTAAACTGCTAATTGAAAGGTCTGCTTGTGTCTTCCAACAGAAATGATTTTCTCCCTGACTCAATTACTGGGATAATTGCTTCTAGTCTCAATGTTCTTTTAACTGAGCAAATCCAGTGTTAGCATCAGAACCTTTCATTCTGTGCTTCTGCGTTGTTATAGGGAACAAGCCCTTTGTGGGCCCTTGTGTTTCACTGTTACAGGATTGGCAGGTACCTCTTCTGTTTCTCTCTGTGTGTGATGAGGTCAAGTTTGTTTTGGAAAGCTGGGATTTCTTTCAGATTTGCAAATGTTTTAAATCTCATTGACAATAAATATTTGGCCAGGGTGATTTCTCCTTCTCCTTCCTCCCTCTTCCTCTTTACTGGTTTTCTTTTTCTTTTTCATTTTCTTTTTCATTTAGCATGCACTTTTTCTCAGGTCAGGAATGCGATTCACATCAGTAAGTGTTCTCCTTAGCACAATAGGGGTCCTGCAAAGGGAACTGGCTGGGACTGTGCAGTGGGGGCATTTGACTCAAATACAAGCTGGGTTACAGATTGTAGAGTGGAACAGGCAAATACAACAAACTCAGGTCAACACTGATATGCTGGGGGAGGCAAAAATAATTTCCATGAGAACGTGTCATTAGATTACGGGGAAATTTTACAAAATATACTTGATAGCAACACAGTGAATTTCTATATTTATTTTTGAGAAGATAAAAGGCTTATGGTATGTTTTATTTAGAGACATTAAGTGGGTATTGGTCTCTACTGTGCATATATGATGAGCTTAAGAATTCTCCTTGCTCTTTTTAAATTTTTTTTAAATAACCCATTAAGTCCATGGGCACTGTCCATATACCAATGGGTGTGGGCCATCTACTGGAGTGTGTTCAACGTACCAGGGGTCACATTTTCAAAGAAAAATGGCTCTTTCCCCCAGAAGCCAACTGTCAGTAAGTCCTCAGATGGTTGAGAGTTCATGAGCTACTCTGCCCCAAGCTAGGATTTGATTGGCTTGCTCCTGTATGAGTCTTGTACAGGCAGCCAGGACTGATGTACATTTATGAGTTTGTTGACCTTGAAATGCTTAGCAAACACTGATTTGACCCGATCCTCTTGTATGTCTTGCTCTTACAATCTTTCCACCTGCTTCTCTAATTGCCCCTGAGTCTTGGAGGAGGGGTTGTGATATAGACATCTGATTTGGGCCTGAGTACTCCACAGGTACTGTTTCTCTGTACTTTGACTAGTTGTGAGCTTCTGTGTTATCCACTGGACAAAATCTTCTCAGACGAGGACTGAGGGCTGCAGGAATCTATGATATGGGGATAGGAATTTAGAGGGCAGTTTGATAAGAAGTTGGAAAGGGGGAGTATGTAGGAGTGGATCTTGCAGAAATTAGGGGGAGACATAGAATGTATGTGGTCAAAATACATTGTCTGCATGAAATTCTCAAAAGAAGTGTGAAAATTATTATGTTTCATTTTTAAAGTTGTTCTTTGGAAATCTTGCCTGTTTTCATATCCTCCAGGTCTTACTTTCTTCTTTTTCTCCTGTCTATACTATTTCCTGAGCCTTGGGATGGGGTTGATAAAGATGTCACATTTAGGGGTGAGCATTCCTTCTTTCCTTCCCCACACTTTGACCACTTGTTTATGTGTGTTTGCACTGACTGCTCTCCACTGCAAAAGAAACTTCTCTGACCAGCTCGTGAGTGTCACTGATCAGGCTGGTTCACAGAAGCGCATATCTGAGAGAAAGAGCTTGGAGAGTAAGTTGAAGAAATGGAGGATAAAAGACAAACAAAAAACTTTCACTCTCTGGAGAGAGGCCAAGCAGTGTAGATCACCATATTACAGAAACACAACAGACAGATAAGTCAGCTCTACCTTGCAAAGGAACCTGCAGAAAGGTGGTGGCATTTGATGTGGACCTGGCAGAATGAAGGGATTTCCAGGCAGGGGAGAATGCAATATTGCTGGCAGAGCAAACAATTCAAACAAAACACGGTATGGATTTGGAAAATGGAGCCTCTTAATATGAGCAGACTAAAGAGGGATGTGAAATGGTCACAGGTGGAGTTGATGATTCATCACGACGGGGTGTCAAATAGGTGTTTGTCCAGAAATGTAGAGATAATACAGCACATACAACTCCCAAAGTGTCATACATCACATAAATATATTCAAAGGTAATTTAAATCACATGGTCATATAAATAAATGTAGAAAGACCTTTTGACAGAATCCCAACATCCTTCCATCTCAACATCCCAAAGAAACCTGGAGTAGAAGTAATAGATCTTAATACAATAAAAACTATGTGTGTATTATATAACTGGGCTAGAGTTACTTCTTGAAAGGGCTTGTATTGGAGAACTTTTTGAAATTATTTATGAGAGAATGTATGAAGGGAGATGAGCAAAACATCTGGAGCCCACATGAAAAAGAAAGGGGGCATGAATTGATTTGTTCCTGGAGTGAAAGGTCACAAAAAAGCACCTCACTAATGGCAGGACAATCGATGAAAGAGCATCTCTGGTTGTTCATTGGATGGAGTGATCGGGAATGAATGTTCATGATGAAGCAGAGGTGACAGAAACATGTGGGAAGCTGAGATGGTAAGGACTCATTAATCCACGAGGAGTCTGTAGTTAAATCTGAAAGCTCTGTACTGAAATATGAAAGAGAGCCATAGACAAGGAAGTTTGGCTTCCTGATCTATCTTATTTCATGTACTGTGGTAGTGTCTACAATTAGCACACAGAACAGGGATGGTGTTCTAGTTTCTGTTGACATTGCTTCATATAAATATCTGTAGAAAGTTACAACTCTCCCTGGACTCCTGTCTCATTTTCTGGATCGCAAAAGTTAAACAAAGATGCAGAGAAAACCATATCAAAATACCAAGGGCCTGGTCTTTAAGGAGTTGTGCTAAGAGCTGGGGATGTATCCCAGTTGGCAGAGTGCTTGTCTAGCATGCATGAAGCCTTGGTTTCAATACTCAGCACTACAGAAATTAAGCATAGTGGTGCATCACTGTAATTCCAGCCCTCATGAGGTGGGGGCCGAAAGGTCAGAACTTTAAGGTCATTCTTGGCTATATGCCAAGTTCCAGGCCAGCCCATTCTGTCTGAGACCTATTCTCAAAAATTAACTAATTAAAATTTTTAAAGGGGCTGAATAGATGCTCAGTGGTTAAGACCACCCAAGGTTTGGTTCCCAGCATTCACATAATGGCTCACAACTGACTGAAACTCTAGTTCCAGGGTATCTGATGCCCTCTTCTCACCTCCAAGGGGTACACACATATGTGGCACACACACACACACACACACACACACACACACACACACACACTCAGGCACACACACATAAAATAAAATATATTTTAATGTCTAGGCACCAGTTAAAATTGAACTTTTGTTTGCTAAACCACAAATGAAATCCCAATGGAGAAAAGGAACTATAAGGATGCTTTCAAGTCCTGTAAACATAGGTGTTTTAACTTCATCATAAATGTATCTCTTCACCCCTGCCTCCTCTCTTCACCCTAGTCTCTAGTCCTTCCCTCTATAGTTCAGTTCTCCCAATTCTTCCGTCAGTCCCTCTTCTTTCTGCCCAGGTTCTACCCTGAGAGCACACAATGAACCTTCACAGTTGAGCCTCCTTTAGAGCATGTGGAGGAGAGGGAACAAAATCTTCCATGGGGATGAACAAATCAGCTGTCTCAGTGAGGGTTTCTATTGATGCAAGGGAACACCATGACCAAAAACAAGTTCGGGAAGGAAGGGTTTGTTAGACTTACACTTCCACATCACTGTTCATCACTGAAGGAAGTCAGGGCAAGAACTAATACAGGGCAGGAAACTGGAGGCAGGAACTGATGCAGAGGCCACAGAGAGGAACTGATTATTGATTTGTTTCCCATGGTTTGCTCAGTCTACTTTCTTACAGAACCTAGGATCACTAGCCCAGGGATGGAACCACCCACAATGGGCTGGGCCCTCCTCCATCAATAACTAATTAAGAAAAAGGCTGACAGCTGGATGTTATGGAGGAGTTTTTATCAATGGAGGTTCTGTCCCTTCTGATAACTCTAACTTGTGTCAAGTTGACATAGGATTAGTCAGCACATCAGCACTGTGTTTCCTGGAAAAGAGTCATCATTTCATGGAAGTTATTCTCATAATCTCATCTCATTGAATAAGGAATTTACTATTTTCCTCAAATCATTATATTCCTAGATTCTCTTTTAACCCCAAAGTATAACTCTTCTAGCTGGAGACATTCTAAACAAGAAATTAGAGATCATTTTTCATTTTTATCCAATCTTGTAATTTCAAGACATGAAAACATCCCCAAAATAATAGTAAACACAGAATGCCTTGTAAACAAGGCAATTTGCTTTGTTTCTATAGGTTCAGAGATTTTTGCCAAAGCAGTTCAGAAGTAGGAATACCACTGGAAAGTTCATCATCTCAGAATACAAATAAGAAAAAGAAGTTAAGCTTAGCTTTTAAATTTTTCCTCTTCATATCATGGACAAAATCATCCATAACTCCAAACTGTGCAGGTCGAAGAAAGAATTATCCAAAGCAGTGATTCCATTCATGCATCTTACTGATGCACAATGGAAAAATTTCAACTGTTTTTGTTACACATGGAGTCTTGAAGGAACTGAAGCTGAATCTTCCTGGAGCATCATAATGCTGTGCAAGTTAGTTCATTAGCATTTGCTTGCCCTCGGAAGTGTCTCAAACAGGCAGGACAGGAATTCATTACTTACTTCTTTTGGAGTTTCAGATGCTACATGATACTCACCAAAAGGGGAGTTTTGATTTTTTTCTTTGTGGCTATAAATTTGAAACAGGAGAATTAAATATTAACCCTCTCTCTCATTCCCAATATCAGTATGCAGCAGTTGGGCTTTCAATTGTTTATGATAATTGCTTAAATAATGAGTTAATTGTAGATACACCCACACAGTCCTGATTTTGAACACTGTTGAGCTGATACTTGGTACAGAGTAGATTCACCTTTCCTTTATTCCTTCCTTTCACTCCCTCCCTTCCTTTCTTTTATTATTTATTTTTCTTTTTTTTAACACACAGTCTAGTCTACTTGCTACATAGGGAGACTTACTTGAATTCATGATCCTCCCATTTCCTCTGGGATTATAAGCTTGTGCCAAACAGAAATAAATCTTTCCTTTAAAGTCATAAGCACCTTGGCACAACAGTGTTTTCCATAAGTGTTAAGTGTAATACTAGATGCTAGCAATGTATGTTATACTCCTCTGTTGGCATTTTATAATCTAGTACTTTAATAAGGCATTGTGGGTAAAAGAAAATATCCTTCTTCATGATATCCAAGCCAACACATTTCCTAACACTTAATTAGTAAGATCATTTTGACTTCTTGGATTTTTGCCTCTGTTTATAGTGTATTGCCAGTAGTGGTGAACATATGTGTTCTGTTCTGCTTCCCTTATCTGTGATCAGTATTAGATCACATTTGTGATTTGAAGGCATTCAAGTGCAATTAAGCTCTTACTGATGTGTACAGTTCTTTATGTTTCTGACACATCTCTTGCTTTGAAAATAACAGTGTTGACACGAAACATGAGAAAAGAAACACCATCTTCTAAGTTTGACACAGCCTTGGAAACCATGAACCCACAGCAGCTGTGCATACTGGTACTGGATCCACAGAGGTCAGGCTCTCCTATCAGTAAGCTCTGAAGACAGGGAGGGACTAGGGGAGGCGGTGCTATCAGAAACTGCCAATCCACTGGCAACCAACAGATCTGTGGGGAATAGAAACTCACCAGGCTGTAATAGTGCCAAACTCAGAGTCACACAGATGACCCCTATTTAAGCTCTGTGGGGTAACAAAACAAAACAAAATATAGCAAATAATGGAAACACATGGGAGGAGGTTGTAAAGCAACCAAACTGCATACTATACAGGTATGAAACTGTACAAGAAGAAAATTTACTAATGAATAAAAAATTTTAAATTTTACCTTTAATCTAACTTTTACATTAGATAAAAAAGAAAAAGCTAACCCATTGTACTTTCTTCTAATACAAACTAAACCAAATAAAGAATAGGTATAAAAGAGAACAGCCAGAGAAGAATGAAGCCACACTAATGGCTAAGATAATTATTTCTGGATAAATATAGGAAGAGAAAGAGAAAGAAGATGGAGGTGGTATAGTTGATAAAGTACTTCATTTATTCTTTGCCAAGCTTCATTCCTACATAGTATGCATCTATATTCATAATAAAATGGCTTCTCTCACCTCATCTCTGGCAGCTCTTCATAATTCAGTCTCTTCTCATTACTTTGTAACATCCATAAACTCTTTTAATTCCAGAACTCAGAAGGCAGAGGCAGACAGATCTCTGAAAGTTCATCCTACAAAGCAAGTTCCAGGACAGCCAGGGCTCTTACACAGAGAAACTCTGTCTTAAATAACCAAAAAAAAAAAGTAAATTGTTTTCCTGCCACCTTCTGCTTTTGCGACTAGCATATCTGATTGACTTGAAGTTTCAAGCCACTTCAGAAGCAAGTGATACATCACTTCCCATTGGATGATAGTGGGAAGCTGTGGGTGGATCTGATACAGAGAGGGGAAGCAAATTAAAACCCCATCCATCAGTCCATCAGCTCCCCATCTGCTCTTGTCTTTCATCTGCATCTTTTGGTTAAGTAAACACACATGTCTATGTAGGTTAATGAATGTACATGTTTATATAGATTTATCAATATATACAGATATGTTTGTGATGCAAAAGTGTTCTTATCCTAAAACATTTTATTAAACCACTAAAGTTTCCTAAGACTGGGAAGTTCCTGCTTATGTTACTTACCACACAAATAGCAGGATTGGGAAGCAAGTTTCTTAGAACCATTAGCTTCATGAAAACATCTAAAGATCTTCAAGGAAACACACTTTGTCTTGAGGCTGTATCCTTCTGTCCTTAAAAACAAGCACAAGCTGTTTACGTGAGTTTGGTGTTAAGGGCTACATTTGAAGTCCAAAAGCATTTCCAGTAGGGATGTCAAATAAGGAAATTGTGTTTAGGCTGTAAATGTACTAAGTGTCCATGGGTTGTGAATTCTCTTCTTATTCCCCCGTGAAAGAGAGCCTGAAAGTGGACTCTTAGGAAGCCAATTAGACTCAGATGAGGTCAAGAGGGTGGGCTTCTCTACAGGAAAGAAGGTTCCCATAAGGACTGGAAGAGAATCCATGGCTTCTCTGCCATGTGAGTAGCCAATGACTGTGACCATCAGCAAGAGAGGAGGGGGACTGTCCCCAGAATCTGTTAGCTATCCTTCTTGGTCCCCCTAGCCTCTAGAACTGTGAGGGATCTTTGGCACATGACACCATGCATGGGTGATGAGGACATCTTCACTGAAATGTAGGGTAGAATTATATCTCCCTGCCTCTTGGATAAGTATGGCTCTGTCGCTTAGTGTAACCAACGAAAGTGACAAGCCTCTTGCCTGGGTGTGTCTTTGAACTATCAGCTAGTGAGCTCCCATTGTCTAAAAGGTTTTGAGATGATTTGAGGTTCATCTCCTATCATCTCACATCTCTGAAATAAACAAACAAACAAACAAACAAACAAACAAATAATAGAAAAAAAACAACCACTCAAACATGTAATAGACAAATGCCTTGAGTGAGGCCCACTTCAAGGGTTATGTATCACAGAAGCACAACCTAACCCCTACTGGGTAATGCATCTTGCCCCCTGACTGTCTGTCATCTCTTCTGCTTCAGGTGTTCTGCACATCCTTTTCTGTCTAGGCACCATCATTTACTAAATAATGAGCCACCTGTAGTGTTTGGTTTATTATATCCACTGAAGGCTATTGGGCAAATGGTGTTTGTTTCTTGTTGTTTGATGGATAAAGACTGGCTTTGTCACTAGTCAAAAGTCCCAAAGCTAGGGGCTGGAGTTAAGGTTAAGAAAGTTTGTTGTTCTTTCAGAGGACATGAATTTGGTTCCTAGCACTTATATCAGAAGGCCAACAAAAACCTGTAACTCCCGCTCCAGGGTATCTGATGCCCACTTCTGACTTCTGTGTTACATGTGCACACACCCACACCCACACCCACATGCACACTCATATAAATACATTATAAAAAGTTTTAAATATCCCACAGTTAGTAGACACACACACACACACAAACACACACAAACACACATGCACACACACACAGTAAAAAGAAAATATACAAAGAAAAACACAGTATTTTTTTTATCATGAGAGAGTAAGGCGTAACTTTCTGAGTTAACCACAGAAGTTTGAAAATTATTTAGTTGATAATTTCCTAATTTCCTTTGGTGTTCAGTGGTGGTGTTAGTGGATGATGAAGATTAGTGAGGGTGATATTGATGGTGGTAATGATGGTGGTGATGGTGCTGCTGATGGTGGTGGTAGTAGTGGTGGTGATGGTGGTGATGACTATGATGGTGGTGATGAAAATTGTACTGATGGTGATGCTGGTGATGCTGCCACTGGTTACAATGACTCATTTGAAAAACAGTTTCAATCTGGCCCCAAACTCTCCGTGTAAATGTGGATAACCATGAATTTCTGAATCTACCCCCTCCACCTCCTGAGAGCTGGGACTATGGTTGTGTGCCACCATGGTTAGTTTCTTGGATGCTGGAGATCAAACCTAGAACATGCACACTGCACAAATTCTCTATTAACTGAGCCACATCTCTGCTTCTGCTGATGATTTTTCTACAAACATTTTCAACATCCCAATTTTCACTTAGTGCTAGAGAGTGAGTTTAGTGTTTTACGTGAACATATTCTGTCCAGGCTAGTCAAAGCAGAGACCAAAGAGCTTAGGATGAGGCAGATGAAGCAAAAGGACACCTTCCCTTGGTTGCTAGAGAAGATAGTTGCTTTTTCCCTTGTCAGCATGACTGAGAATTAGCACCATCAGGAACCAAATCTGATATTCCAAAATAGTCCCATTGGACTTGAAGATGCCTCCTTTGAATCTTGGTGGCTTCAGCTACTCACACCTCACTTCTGATACATATAAATATCCAAGACTTTAGTTGATGCATGTCCAGCCAGCTTTACAACAAGGATTTAAAAGCTTCGTGATATTATTTGCCATGAATAATTGTTTGAGGAGCATATTGGATCACCTTGTATAACTTTCGTAGGCTGGGTTTAATTTCAGGTTTGACTGTTATATTGTAGCTTCATGGAGCAATAACAAAAAAATCATAATTTAGATTAGGAGAAACAAAACAAGTGATGATGGGAATATTATCATAACCGTAATTTTACAGCACAGTTTAATTATTTGGTTCAGTAATGTTCAATAATTATTTCAACACCAAAATCCCTCTGCATCCCAGCTCCTCAACAAACTAAACAACTGTTTCACTACCAGCGACTAATTTATAAGGCAATTTCAGAATCTTATGACTTCTTGTCTCTCTGAGATTTACAGTCACTAATAAAAGGCCCTAACTTCAAGAGGCATGAATTAAAACTCATTTATAAAGAGTGGAAATTCAGAAATTTTTCCTGTTATTCCTCTATCCAGAGGGGTCCATGTTCTTGTTGACTTGGTGTAAGTGGGAAAACCCTGAGTTACAAGGACTCACTAAATAATGGGAAAATGAATGAATTCACACGTGTCTAAATTAGGCAAAACAAGGAGGGAGCCAGAGGACATTCTTTTCCTCTTAGAGTCTGAGGAATTAATCTCAGGAAATATTCTTTTGCTTTTCTTTCTTCTTCTTTTTAAAACAAACCACCCCAAAGTTTAATTTTGTGTACCTAACAGTCACTTTTCCCTTCTGTCACACTCATCCTCCACATCCGAAGATCAAGTCTGGCAGATGTCTCCTCCATTTCCCTCTGTCCCTCTGTCCTGACCACCTTTTCCCTTTGCCTGAAGGTCTATGAACCCTTTCTCTCTGGTTCCCTAACTCCATCCTGATCCCTCTGGACTGCCTTCCACAAACCAGTCATGATGAACTTTTCTGGAATATGAAGCAGATCCCAGCCACTCTGAAAAATCCTCATCATTGCTTCCATCAGCTTTAGAATGGAGGGTTAAGACCCTATCAGAAAGCTTCAGGGAACAGTTCCTACATAATTATCTTTGTCCTAATGTCCCATAGGACTCCACCATTTCATAATCCAGGCAACTTTAGCAAACTTATATTTGTGTGTCTATGTATATGTGTGTGAGTATGTATGTGTGAGTATGTGTCTGGGAGAATGCATATGTATGTGTCTATATGTATTTGAAAATGTGTGTGTGTGTATGTGGGGGGTATGTGTGCATATATGTAAATATGTATAAATTAATTTATGTGCATGTGTTTGTGTGAGGAAATGTGTATATATTGTGTGTGTATGAGTTTTTGTGTATATGTCTCTGTGCAAGAGATATGTATGCATTTATATATGTATGTATATATGTACGCATTTATACATATGCATTATATGTGTATATATTTATGTATAGGTGGGAAGTATGTGTATATATACATATGTAGGAAGTCTATGCACATGTGTGCATGTATATGAGGGAGTTATGTATACATACATGTAGACATTTGTGTGTATGTGTATAGGGGATTATATGTGCATGTATATGAGGGGAATATGTATATATGTGTATGTATATATAGGTATGAGTGTGCATATGTGTATGTATGTCTGTGTATGTGCTAACATGTCTGTAATACATGTGGGTTGGTGTGTATGGGTATGCATGTGTGTGTGTCATTCTCTGTATGGCATAGTCATGTCTAAACCAGCTGGAATAGCCTCCATGGTTCTGTGCCAGAACAGATGGGTACAAACCCAGGAGAGCTCACAGAAGAAAGGAAGCCTATGACCTTAAGGAGTGATGGATCACTTCCTTTTTTAATAGGATTCGTCAATCTTTACCAAATGTCAGACCTGAGCACAGCACCATGTTTGTTTCTCTGAGCATGGTGGCTAGCACGTAGGAGGATGCCCAAGTTACACAGATCCTGGGAATCCCTTGGGGTGACTTTGCTCTTCCCCGATTTCCCATCCTCTTTGGTAAAGATAGTTTTACGTCAGGTGGTGTACCCTTACCGGTTATTTTAAACATGTTAGTGGCTGCTCTCTTGGGCTATTTTGATAACAGCTGAAGCAGCCCTGGATTCAGTATTCTTTCACATTTGTCTGTTTGGAAGGTTTTTTTTTTTTTTAATTATTTTTATGATTCCATATTTATTGTAAATTGTGTGTTTTCTTTCTTTTTTTATTAAGAAATTTTTTAGCTATTCCACATATCAACCACAGATCCCCCCTCATCACTCCTCCTGCTTCCCCTCCAACCTCCCCCCCCATTCCAACCCCCATTCCATTCTCCAAAAAGGTATGGCTTCCCATGGGGAGTCAGCAAAGCCAGGCACATTCAGCTGAGGCAGGTCAAAGCCCTCCCCCTGCTCTTTACTGTAAACATCCAAATCATTCTTCAAGGAAAAAAAGGGCCAACAACAGTGACACACACACACACACACACACACACACACACACACACACACACAATTAAGAACTGACTATTTGAATACTCCCCAGGGCAGGAAAGAGTTCCAGGACACTGATGACAGGCTTCCACTATAGCAGATTTATAGTATGTCTCAGAAGCAAAGCTTTGTCTGAAAGGAGTTAAAAAGAAGAAGAAAGAAATTGAGGTAGAGGTTTGAATTGATTTCTTCAACCAATATGGTCAGGTTCAATTTGGGTCCTTAAAAGAGTTAACAAAAAATGACGATTCAAAAACTCCATGTTCCATAAAAATAGCACTATTAAGAAGAAAGCTGTGCTTCTCTGTAACCCCTGTGACACTCTGCTCTGTTGGACTTCCCCGGCTGCAGCTGCTTTTGAGTATAATGCCATTGATTTTGAGACATTTCATAAAGATAATTAGATATACTGGAGTGTATTCTATATTCTCAGCATTTCAGAGGCTATGCAAAGCCACCCACACTTTTGAAATATGTACCTGGCATTTCTTCCTTGAGAAACTTTCAGCTTCTGCACACTGGTAGGGGGTGGGGAATTCCAGCATCTCTTCTAAGTCTTCCTGAAGCATGAAACAAGAAAGTGTGAGAGGGGATTTCTGCTTCCTTTCTCACCTCTGTGAATAAATGTATGAAAGGTAGGGAGCTATGTTTAATTTATACATTAGTAATCTCGGTCCCAGGCCTCAACTCTTTAACACCTGAGATGCCTTATGTTGCAGAAGCAGAGAGGGGGCCAAGTCATTAAAATCAGGATGGTGCTTTCATTTGGGTTTTTTAGTTATTTAAAAAGAATGCAATTAAGCAGGACATGTTCAGCTTAAGTACATATTTCAAACAGGCTTTAAATGTGCTACTGTTCTATGTGGGTCTTCTTCGATCTCATGAAGCTTCCTCAGGGCAATGTCAGTGAATCTTAGCTCTGTTCCTGTGATTATTTTGGGTTGAAAAAGAAAAACGTCCCTGTATAAAGTATTACATTAAATACATTAGCATCTCATCTTTATTGAATTCTGTGAGAATTTTACTGCAGCTCTAAGAGTCTCCCCATTCTTAAGTGTAGGTGGAAAATGTTTTGAGCAGTGGGGAGGAATGTTAGCCAGACGGCAGGATGCCTGCAGCATGCTGGCCAGCCAGCCTAGCATACCTGGTGAGCTCCAGACAAGCAACGGACTCAGTCTCAAAACACAAGGTGTAAACTGAAATCTTTCATAAAGGAAGGGAGGGCAGGAGAAGTGGGCCAGTGGTTAAGAGCATTTGCGGCTCTTGCATGGGACTAGAGTGCAGTTCCTAGCATCCAAACTTGTCTGTAATTCCATCTCCCAGAATCCAACTCCCTCATCTGTCTTCTGTGGTCACCTGCACACATGTGTGCATACATATACAGATAAATAAAAATAACATCTTTTTTACCTTTTGATTCTATTTGTGTGCATGTGTGTGGGCGCGTGCACGCGCGTGCGCACGCATACACACACACACACACACACACACACAGACACACACAGACACACACACACACACACACACACACACACACACACACTGCACACATTGGGTACCAACCTTTAAAATGTGGCTTGGGAGGACATGAAGTCTACACTGTATCATTTGGAAATGATCATGTGATCGTGGAATTATTTAAGTACTTTCTGGTCACCATATTTAAAAGACAAGGAAAACCATTAAGATGGCTCAGTGGATAAAGGTACTTGCTGCCAAGCCTGATGATCGAGTTCAATCACTGCACCAATAAAGTCCATAGACAAAGTTAATCAATTGAAATAGTCACTCTTCAGAAATCCACTGATGCCCCATGTTCTTCTTACACTTTTCTTGTCACCGTGTCTCCTACCCAGGAGCTACTTTTAAATGTTTGCTAAAAATCAAGGCTCTTATCTCAAACTCAACTGACTGGGAGGGATCAGGCTTTCTGCTGTGTTGTGCTAGAGTAAAATTTTGGATTTTTCTTGTTCAGGCTAATTTTCATGGATAATGTGTTCGTTTTCCTTTATTGTGGCTGACAACAAGAATGTCATTATTAGCCATCTGATCAAGAAAGATGCTGCAGTTCCTTCCTTCTAACTGATATCTAATTGTCCTCAATTTCTGTGTACATTATGACAAAACCTAGAAAAAAAAGGTATCTCTTAAAACTGCCCAGAAGATAGGTTTTAGATATCAACAGTCAAAGTGGAACTGGATTCATCACAGTTCAGTTGCAAAAATTGATTGCAGCCCACCAAATATTAGGTATAGCATTCTAACCTTTCTTCCAGTTTCTAAAATATTTATGAAAGAATAATTCATAAAATAGTGACTATAACTTTCCAGTGGAGCAACAAATGCACACTATGTTTCTGCTATTGTGTCTTATTAAATATTCATGTGTGAGTGTGTTATGTTTGCCTCGTCACTGGCCATTTACCAATGCTTAACAAGCACAGACGGTCCCGAGCAGAAAAAAATAATAGCAAACAGAAATAAGGCAAAGCAAACAAATGAGCCAGCAGTATCTTATCTCTGCCTGGTTACATTTCAGAAGTGCAGTTAACATTTTTAATATGGTCCATATTTCATCAGTTCCATGTGTTGACATGTCCCAGGATAAGATGGATGGTTTGACTTGGAGGTATGCCTCTGTCTGGCAGAGCTAATCTTTACTTCCCTTTAGCAGAACCCCAAAATGTAATTCCCTAATAACTGACATAAGTGCATCTTCTTCCAATAAAGACCACGTTATTAGATTGCAGAGGCAGATGAAAGAGAGGAGTGGGGAAGCTTGACTTCTTCTTGCTATCAGAGCATCAGATGTCTACTTACAGTAACTGGAAGGAAAGGGAGCTTCAGCTCGCAAAGCTTGAAATTTCCAGCAAGAGAGCTTTCTTGTGTGCAATTATAGTCAGTGCATACCGGCAAACTGCTGTGTTTCCTGAGGAATTTCCCATACGAGCCCACCAGTGATAGAGGCAAAGTTAAGTGCTGTTCTTCCCTTTTGACAGTGAGAAAATACAGGCCCAGAGACATTCCCAGAATGGGGAGAATTATCTCTGGAGGGCTTTGAGGTGTATAAATTGCATACAAAATGCATTCTAGTTGTGTAACTGGGGGCATAATTCATCAAATAGTCTTCCTCCAATCCCCAAAATACCCACATGGAAAGAGTTGAGAGGGGGTGGCAGCAGTCGAAGAACTTTAACACGTTTATGCAAATCATAGTTTCTAAACATATAGAGTCTTGGCTCAGCAGAGTGGAGTAAAGCTGAATTGGGGATACGGTTTGCAAAGACCTAAATCACGCATACATTTGCAAGAGGGATTTGAAGATGTCAGGCCTGCAAGGAGGGGAGAACTACAAGACAGCTGAGGCAGGAGCAATGGGTGAGGGAGAACTGCTCACAGCATGGTGGGCTGTATGAAAGCACTTCTCAGAGTAGTTACAAGTGATGTCTGTACTGTCATCATCTAAGTCCTCTACGTTTCCTATGCAAACCATGGTGTGGTTTTGGTTGGAGGTCAATGTCCAGGGTTCAGCCTCTTCTACCCAATGGCCTTCCCTGGATGTTTTGTGGTTGTGTGACCATGAGTCTCCCTTGTCAGTTATCGGCTGACATGAAAATTGCAAGCACAGCAACATTCAATCCAAATGTGAGAGTTTCTAGAATTTTCCTTTCCCTTTTGTAGCATGGTTTAGAGACATTAGGAATGATGGCTTTTCCTTCATCTTCAGTCTCTGAGAAACTTTGAGGAGCTACATCACCATCAAACCATCCCTGATATGAAGTCCATCATGGTCATGGCCATGCAGCACACTTAAGATACATGTTTCTTTACTTCCAAGCCTTTAGTCTTTAGGAGTCATTCATTACTGTACAATCCCCTGTATTGTGAGCAATATTTTTTGTTTTGTTTTTATTTTTTGAGACAGGATCTTTCTGTGTTGCCCTGGCTGTCCTGGAACTCATTCTGTAGACCAAGCTGGCCTTGAACTCACAGAGATCCACCTGCCTCTGCCCCCACAATGCTGGGATTAAAGGCTTGTGCCACCATACCTGGCTTTTCTGAGCAATATTCTATTACACATATAATTGTTTGTGTAAACATTCTATCTGTGCATCTGTGGTCAAGGAATATGGCTCTGAATTATGTTGGAATCAGCTTTGTTTCACACTCAACAGCAAGAGACAAAGTGAAAAAACAAAATCACAGCGAAGGAAAAGCTGAGACGCTCCCTAAGGAAAGTCCGGGGATTCTCCTGGGGGATGGGTGTCTGGCAACTTCTGAGCTTGAAGAAGCAAAGAGGTATCAGTTGCACTCTGATGGTTCTCCCCAAGCAGTCTTCAGTGAGGAAGCTGTTGGGTATCTTTCCTGTTTTGCAGATGAGACTATTAAAAGTCAGCTAAAGAAAACTACTAGTGAGCAGAGTGAAGGTTACTGAATTCTCTGAACACAGGTTGAGTGGCCTGGAACCTTCGGAAAACCAGAGCACTAATGACTGCCCATCCCTCCTCTTTTCCTCCTTCCTCCTCCTCATTCTTTTGTTCCTCCTCTTCCTCTTCTCCCTTTTTATCTTCCTCTTTATTCTCCTGTCTCTTTGTCCTTCTGTCCTTTCTTCCTTTCTCCCTTGTCCTGTCTTCTCAATCCACATATAAATCATAGAATTTGTTGCTATGTTTAGTCTCCAACATATGAATATATTGTGATCTGCCCATTCCCAGGATCACATCAGCTACTTACAAAATATTTGCAAGAGTGGTAACTTTTAATAACTTTTTCGGGAACATGATACTTTTATTTATGCTCACTGAATTGATTTCGTTGTTGTTGACTTAATGCCTAGTGAATTTATTAGCCAATCAGACTGCTTCGTGAAGGGCAGCCCAATATTCCATCCCCTAAATTCTGTCTGTTGTAATTAAGAGCAAACACTCCATCTCTTCTCTCATCCACCCTCATCTTCTCTGCCTGTTGGTATTTACTGGGTGATTTGGCACTTAATCATGAGAATGTTCCTCATACTTTTTAAATGGCATTTCAACCTTCACTTTCATCATTAGTAGACAAACTGCATTACAGCTTTAGCTGCAGTGTGCATGTTCATATACAACAGATTTATGGAAGGGCTAATTATTGATTGGGTAGGAAGATTTATATTATATTTCCATTCATCACTTTTTAAAATAGTTATTTTTATTTTTTTTATTTTGTGTATGCATATGTTTCTGTGTAGATATGTGGATATGAATGCAGTTATACACAAAATACAGGAGAGGGCATCAGATCTCATGGAGATGAAGTTCTAGGCTTCTGTAGTAGGTACTGGGACCTGAACTTCAGTTCTCTACTGGAGCAGTGTGCTCTTTTATTATTATTAAGAAATTTTTATTCATTTTACATACCAATCGCAGATCCCCCTCTTCCCTCCTCCGGCCTCTCCCCCACCAACCCACACCCCATTCTCTCCTACAAGAAGGCAAGGACTCCCATGCGGAGTCAGCAGAGCCTGGTACATTCAGTAGAGGCAGGTCCAAGCCCCTCCCCTTGCCTCAAGGCTGTGGGAGGTGTCCCACCATAGGTAATGGGCTCCAAAAAGCCAGCTCATGCACCAGGAACGGATCCTGCTCCTATTGCTAGGAGGCCCCTTGTGCTCTTAATTGCTGAGGCATCTCTCCAGTTATCTCCATCATCACTTTTGGCCAAATATTTTCCAGGAAATATCAATTTATCAACATATGTTATAGGAGCAGAGTACAATCCACTCACCTTATTCTGCTTGACCAAGTCAAATGTCTCTTATCAGAGTAGGTATATCCAACCTTTGAATCTATAACACAGAATTCCCAGCCTCCACAAATACCTTAACTTTCTTTTCCTGTTGTTGTTACAATTCTCTGACAAAAAGCAATTGAAGAAAAACAGGGATTCTTTTGGCTCAAACTTTGAGGAACTGTCCATTGTAGCAAAGTAGTCACAAAGTCAGGAAACTTGAAGATTCTGATCGTAGTACATCCACAAACAAAGGCAGAGACCAATGCGTGAGTACATGCTAATGATTAGCTAGTGTTCTCCATTTTATACAAGGTGGGGTCCCTTGCCACAAGAATGGCACCATGTACAGTAGGTAGTCTCACATCTTAATTCACAAAATCAAGGTAAGCCCACACAGCATGCAGAGAAGTAATTCTAGGTTCTAGGTAATTCTAGATTCTGACATGTTGAAAATGAACACTCACCATCACACCCAGTATCTATGATTTAATGTTGGGAGTGAAAACTTCGTTGCTTCCTGTGCTGCCATGGAGTTGTAAACAAATTTGAAACATTTCAAATCATATAAAGGTATAATCTTGCTTCATGATATTATTTGATAATATTTTTAAAATTAGTTAAAATTTCATTGACAGGGTCCTTTAATGTATTAATCACATCTAGGCCCTCTATGCTTCTTCCTCTGATGAATTCCATATGTCTTTTGATTTTTTCCTTTTACTTGGTTGATATTTTTCCTGATCCAACTTTTCCCTCTAAAAAGATCTGTATGCTATAACCCAGGTCTAAGGTAATTTCTACCCTGTGCCAGAGTCGTAAGTATGTAGTCATAGACTATTTCTCCCACTCTAGTTAACCCATTAGAGGATAAAGAGAACAATATGAGGCCTGAAGCGATAGCTCAGTAGATAAAGTACTTGCTTCATAAACATGATGACTAGCATCCAGATCCCTGGCACCTGTGTAAATGTCAGGTGGGTGTGAAGGCCCAACTTTAATCTCAGCACTGGGGAAGTGGAAATGAGTTCCATGGGCACACTGACTAGATGATTAGTCCAGTTATCAATGAGCTTTGAGTTCAGGGGGAGATCTTGCCTTAGTAAATAAAATGGAAGCCGCTTTATTAAGATATTGCATGTTGACCTGTCTTCCATACACATGTACACACATGTGCAAATGTGAAAACATACATATGCACACCACCACACATATGCAGAGAGAGAAAAAGATGGGTTGACACCTCTGTGACAAGAATGATAGAAAAGATAATGCCCTTGCTAAGAGCACAGGAAATTGGAAGGAAATTAGAGGGAACGTTAGCTTTGTGCACTAGGTAAGGAGAGAGAAGCCCTGCTGTATTCGATCATCTCTTTGATTCACAAAATTATCCCTCAGTCTCCAGTCTCCCTAAGCACCTCTTGGTTGGCTGCAGAGACAAGCAGGTGACTGCAACCTAGCCAATCATTGTTTGCTTTTTAACCCAGTGTGCATGATTGGTGTAGTATGGGCATCTAACAGATGGGGGCATTGATGGAGCTTTCTGTGGACACAAAGAAACAGGGAACCTGCCAGCTCAGTTTCGATGACAGCTTCTAACACATGAGATCAGAAGGGGTCAAAAGCTGCTTTCCTTTCTAGAGTGTCTGACATTGGAGCTGGAAGGAGCCGGTGGAAAAGAAGTGATCACAGATAAAGCTAGCAATGCAGAAAGCTAGAGGAAATGCATGGTGCTGTGCTCTAAGGTGCTCTGGGGACATTTGGTACTGTGTGAATGATAGTTGGAAATTATTGTATTGTGGTTCAGATTATTGGATTTCTTATGTAATCCTACAGTGTTGTTGATTATATTGTATTCTTGAAGGCATAACTCAATCCCTACATATGTCCACTGTTTCTGGAAATCGATGCACATATGCTTTTTGTAGTCAACAGTAGTAAGCTCTTGCATCAATGCTTTTGTGTTGCTCTCTCTCGGTCTGAGATGGAATGAGAGCATAATCTCTCAGGAGGCTGGAGTTAGACTTAAGCTACATGGTGGGAACTTGTCACACCCACCTCTCTATAGCCCACCAAAAGAATTAGACAGGTAATAGGTTTTCAAGATGGATTTTCTAGAGACAGAACTTAGCAAAGCACAACAAATACTTTTCAGCTTTCCCATCTATACCAGTGGCAGACATTGCTAATCAATTGTAATGCTTGAACTCCTGGAGTCTGTATTAGATGCTCCTTCTCGGATGGGTGCTCCCAGCAATGACAGTTGATGTGCAGAGGTAGTTCACACAATGAAAACCATCTGTTCTCTGGAGCTCAGGCAAGGACAGCCAGGAGCACTGAGTAGTGACCACACATCAGGTTCTAAAGTCAGGACCCAGGTAGGGAAAGAACAAATGAAGGGACATCTAAACACTAACTGCATTCATTCACTTTGGTTGTGGAAACATAGTATCAAAGTATGGGTAACTTTAATAATAATAATAAAAATACTCTCTCATCTCTCTGGAGGCCAAAACTTGCAAGTGAAGGATTTTCATTTTTGCTTTATTTATTTTTTTTTTTAGACAGAGGGTCCATTCTGGGATGCCTCTTTGGCTTATGGACATTTTTTGCTGTTTCTCTTCTGTATCCCCTCATCCATCTGTGTATATTTATCTTTATAATGAAACAGGGCAAACTCTGAGAACATGAATTTGACTTGTTGACCTCTGTAAAGATTCTGTATCCAAAATACTCCCAGGGTGAGATGTCAAGAAGTCAGAGCTTTGCAATGCACATTTCATGGTACATAATTCAATCCACTGTGTTTAATGAGTCCTTACATGGGCTTTGGCACCTTACACAAGGTACTTCTGTAAGCCCATGTTAAAGAAAAGAAGCCTGAAATTCAAGATCTGAAGAAATACATGAAGATTCACATAGCAAGAACTGCTGGTAGGGACAACACCCCAAATCAGGCCCCTGACTGTTTTGTTAGTGCAGTATAAAAAGAAGAGGAACTGGCTTTGTATTAGACATTAAGGAGAAACTAAAATTGGGGGAGTTCAGTGGAGGGGGGAGTCTGTGGATTTGGCTTCTAGGAAAATGATGATGTCATCCCTCCTTAATATTTTAGTGGCTCCCTATTCCCTGCACGTTAAGACCTAAATTATTCAGCAGGAAACTCAGATCTGCTCATGATCCTACCCACTTCAATCTGCCTGTCTCCAGCTCCTCTCTTCCCAGCCTCCCTGGCCCAGCCATACTCAGTGTTGGCAGCCTCTACCTCAGCAGACAGTTGTAGGGAGGAAGGACTGAGAGAGTGCCACACATGGGTATGTCAACTTTATTTCTGGCCCCTGTTACCAGGCCCCAGGTGACCACAGCTCTGCCATGCTGCCTCTCTGATTTTTTACCTTTGCACCTAGCAGAGCCATGTTCTACTAATACATCTTCCTTCAATCCAGGAATGCCCACAAAGATCTAATAGTACTATACAGTAGGGAGCTGAGAGCAACCTAGTACATGGTTCTTTGCCTGTATGTGCAGTAGCCATTGAGATGGAGCCTAAAACAGCAAAGAAAGTCAAGTAAGAAGTCTCCAGGAAAGCTAGAAACCTAACACCAGGGTGTGTCTGCTATCCTTGGGGGTTACTCATTCTTAATTTTTTTGTTCTTTCTCAAATGTTATGCCTACCTCAGGTGTGGCCAGGCACCCTCCCTTCTCTCCCTCCCTTCTGCCATACCCTACCAGGAGTGGATAATCAGACCACGAAGCTGTAATCAGCTTCTCTTCCTTCTTCACCAATCAATACATGGTCATCTCTTAAAGTAAGATTCTGTTTCCTGAAGATAGATCTGCAGATATCCTAGCTGACCCATATGTCTTCCAACATTGCTGTATTCATAGATGACTTCTCAAAGAAACCATTATTAATGATGTAATTAATATGAAAGGCTACAGTATATATCAAGCAGGTCATTAAGGCAGAGGTGGGGATGCAGCCATTTATATTAAAGATACATGTTATGGTCTTTACCCAAGCAATAGAAAATACACAGCTGAGAAATCTTGCTTTCTAACTTGTGGTCATTGTTTTCAGCCTCCATAGGCCCTCTTTGTGTTTGCTACTGGTGACGGTGTTGCAATTTCTGATAATTATATAAAATGAGTTAATGAGGTAGAATTTTTCAGTGTGTGTGTATGTGATGTGAGCATGT